>NC_034611.1:300920-313996 GCF_900095145.1 Mus pahari | reverse complement strand
GTTGAGTATACAGCCTTTTGTAGTAGGATCTGATGATGTTTTGGATTTCCTCAGGTTCTGTTGTTATGTCTCCTTTTTCATTTCTGATATTGTTAATTAGGATACTTTCCCTATGCCCTCTAGTTAGCCTGGCTAAGGGTTTATTTATCTTGTTGATTTTCTCAAAGAACCAGCTCCTGGTTTGGTTGATTCTTTGAATAGTTCTTTTTGTTTCCACTTGGTTGATTTGAGCCCTAAGTTTGATTATTTCCTGCCCTCTACTCCTCNTGGGTGAATTTGCTTCCTTTTGTTCTAGTGCTTTTAGGTGTGCTGTGAGGCTGCTAAGGTATGCTTTCTCTAGTTTCTTTTTGGAGGCACTCAGGGCTATGAGTTTTCCTCTTAGGACTGTTTTCATTATGCCCTATAAGTTTGGGTGTGTTGTGGCTTCATTTTCATTAAACTCTAAAAAGTTTTTAATTTCTTCCTTTATTTCTCCCTTGATCAAGTTATCATTGAATAGAGTCTTGCTCAGTTTCCACGTAAATGTTGGTTTTCTAGTATTTATGCTGTTATTGAAGATCAGCCTTAGTCTGAGGTGATCTGATAGGATGCATGGTATATTTTCAATATTTTTGTATCTGTTGGGGCCTGTTCTGTGACTGATTATATGGTCAGTTTTGGAGGAGGTACCATGAGGTGCTGAGAAGAAGGTATATCATTTTGTTTTAGGATAAAATATTCTGTAGATATCTGTTAAATCCATTTGTTTCATAACTTGTTAGTGTCCATGTGTCTCTGTTTAGTTTCTGTTTCCAGGTTCTCTCCACTGGTGAGAGTGGTTTGTTGTTGTCTTCCACTATTACTATGTGAGGTGCAATGTGTGCTTTGAGCTTTATAAAGTTTCTTTAACGAATGTGGCTGCCCTTGCACTTGGAGCATAGATATTCAGAATTGAGAGTTTATTTTGGTAGATTTTACCTTTGATAAGTATGAAGTGCCCCTCCTTGTCTTTTTTGCTAACTTTGAATTGGAAGTTGATTTTATTCAATATTAGAATGGCTACTCCAACTTGTTTCTTTGGACCATTTGCTTGGAAAATTTTTTCCAGCCTTTCACTTTGAGGTAGTGTCTGACAGGCTTTCTCAGTGTATCTCTGGCTGTCCTGGGTAACTTTGTAGACCAGGCTGAACTCCAACTCAGAGATCTGCCTACCTCTGCCTCCCAAGTACTGGGATTAAATGTGTATGCCATCATTGTCTAGAGTGAGGAGGATATTATGAGAAAGAAACTTAGTAGTCAATTACATCTCCAGAAATAAAAGATTAACATGTTGAATAAGTTATTCAAGATAAATCAAATAACTTACGAAAAATTTCATTCACTATGTATAATATGGCCGAAATGTTCTATTGTAGGTCAAAGTTGATTTTGTATTCATAAATTAGTCATTATTTTGATAAGTGAAAAAATTCCTATGTCATCCACAGAGAGCCAGAATAATCATTCGATAAAATTTAATACATAAGCAACAAATAAAAAAAATTGTTTTTCTGTGAAAAGTGCAAGAAACTTACAGACTCTGATAAAAATCTATTGACAATATGTTACTGGTTCCCTTAGATGTAAATGCTTAAATATAGTGATTTATTTTGGTACATAGTTTCAAAGGACCATTCTTTCTTTGGTTGCTATACTCCCTAAACTTGGGAGCGGAGCGGGGCATATCATGGTGTGTAGTGGAGTAGAGTTGTTTGTGCAGAGAAAAAGGTAGAGAGGCAGGTAAATGAGGTCAGGGACAGGATTTATCAACCTACTCCTGTGACTTACACATGTAGGTACATATCAACTTCTAAAGTTTCCAGATTCCTTCACATGTACCATTACTGGGATCCAAGTTCCAAAGATGTGGAATTTTTGAGGGAGACATTTCACATATGGACCATAATGCCTTATTTACTAAATACTAAATAATTAGTTCTAAGCAATAACAAATGATTATAAATTTAAAAGTTGTCAAAATAATCAATACCCAGGAAACATATCTAACTAGAGTATTCATATGTTGTTATGTTTACACATAATTATGTTATAGGAAATGACATAGCATTCATATTTACCATAACATTAATTCAGACACTTCTGCAAGATTATGGTCTTGATTCTTCCTTGAAATTTGGAGTTTGGTTCTGGTTAATTCAGTTTTCTGAAACAATTGCATAAATGTTATAATAAAGCTGTCTTATAGTTTGACTTTTCTAAATCAAAATTTATGTTTATAACTTAAGTTTACTTTACTGGTTTGTCTCTATTCTTTCTTGAAATGCTGTTATTAACTCTAAAAATTTTGTTTTAAAGATTTTATCATATTTAAAATATTATTTTCATTACCCATAAAGTATAAATGAATTTTCGCTCAAGTCGTTTGAGCTTTCGTGGATAGATGTTTGAGAGAAATGTTCTAATATGCATTTTAAGGTGATAAAGGGAATTCATCTTTATGTACAGATTTAAAAAAATCTTTAGGATAAGTCCTAAAATGTGTAAGATATATTTATATCTATCTATCTATCTATCTATCTATCTATCTATCTATCTATCTATCTATCCATTCACTCATTCATATTCTACTTACATTCCCCAAACTACTCCCCCGTCAGACAGAGTCCATCCGCCTTTCTTGATTGATTTCCTTTTCCTCTGAGAGGGTACCTACCCTCCCTGGGTATCGTCCAACCATGGTACTATCAAGTCTCTGCTGCGTTTGGCAAATTCTCTCCTACTGAGGCCAGATAAGGCAGCCCTGTAGGGGAAAACACATTCTACAGTCAAGCAACAGCTTTATGGACAGATCCAGTTGTTGGGGGACCCATATGGAGTCTAAGCTGCACATCTGCTACATATGTGCCAGGGGCCTATGTCCAGTTCCTGCATACTCTTTGGTTAGTGGCTCAAGCTCTGAAAGGTCCCAAAGGTCCAGACTCTGTTGGTCTTCTTGTAGAGTTCCTATCTTCTTCAGGGTCTTCAATCCTTCCCATAACTCCCCCACAAGAGTCCCCGACCTCCTTCTAATGTTTGACTATGGGTATCAGCATTTGTTTTCATCAGCTGCTGGGTGGAGCCTCTCAGAAGACAGTTATGCTAGGCTCCAGTCTGCAAAAATAACAGAGTATCATTGTGTCAGGAACTGGTCCTTGCCCAGGGGATAGGTCTTGAGTTGGGCTTGTTATTGGTTGGCCATTCCTTCAGTCCCTGCTCCATTTTTATCTCTGTAGTTCTTTTAGACAGGACAAGATATTTGTTTTAGCTGTTTGAAATATCCCTTTTGTTTCTAAAGTTCTATGATGGAAAACATAGTTTCCCATTAACAATTTTAGATGCTAAAAGTAACCAAATTTTATCATGAAAATAAAAATAGAATTAATGTGTAATTTACATACTATGCAATAAAATTTAGATGGCTATAGAATTGTGGGTAAGTGCTATCTTATTATTTCAAAATAATAATGGGATGCTTGACATTATTCAAAGAACACCTTGAATAGAAAGAACATTAAACAGAAGTTAAATAACATTCATCATAACTGGGGCCACCTACTCATCTCAAAGATTTTGACCCAGAATTGGTCCTGTCTATAGGAAATGCAGAGACAAAAATGGAGCAGAGACTGAAGAAAAGGCCATCCAGAGACAACCCAACTTGGGATCCATTCCATGCTCAGGCAGCAAACTCCGACACTATTGCTGATGCCATGTTGTGCTTGCAGACAGGAGCCTGGCATGGCTGTCCTCTGAGAGGCTCTACCAACAACTGACTGAGACAGATTCAGATACTTATAGACAATCACCGGACAGAGATCAGACCCCTTTGGAAGAGTTAGGGAAAGGACAAAAGGAGCTGAAGAAGATTGTAACCCCATAGGAAGATCAACAGTATCAACTCATCAGACCCCTCAGGGCTCCCAGAGACTAAGCAACCTACTGAGGAGCATACATGGCCTTGTCTGCCCTCAGTGGGAGGGGATACGCTTGGTCCTGTAGAGGCTTGATGACTCAGAGAAGGGGCATGCTAGAGGAGTGAGGTTAGAATGTGCCTGTGGGTGGGGGAGTGCCCTCTTAGAGGTGAATGGGAGGGATGACTGAAAAGGGGACAATATTTGGAATGTAAATAAATAAAAGAATAAAAAAGGATAAAATATGCACCATAACATTTTTATACCAACTATGGCAAACTACCATTAACCTTGCCAAACAGGTTAAACTTTTATATTGCCTACATTGTTTTTTGATCATGAGCAGAAAACAAACAAAACAAAACAAAAAAACAGTTCTAAAAAGTTTTCACTGAGAGCTGAGAGGACTCTACATAAAAAGTTGAAATTCAATTTAAAAATATACAATGAAGTGGTTGTCCTTTAGGGGAAAGAAGTTGCTTTTAAAGTAGGAGAACAATAAACTCACTGCTCTCTAAGGACAGTTAGTTTAAAAGGCTATTTTTTTTCTAGGTTATTTTCTACATTAATTTGCAAAGTAGGAATCAATATGGTACTTTTGGACATGGATTGTGAATGGATAAATATCTATGCTGATATTTCCTCCAAAACTGAAGCTAATTTATTCAGAAATAAGGTCATGTCAGCACCTGGAGGAGAGACCTCTTGAGCCAAGTTCAACTCTATTCTTAGAAACTAGCCATGCCCTGCTAGAGCTGTCCAGCTAAAGACTTACTAGGAGTGCTCTTCTAGGTAAAGCCCTGTATTAGATGACAAATTTTCACTCAAAATAGTTATCAAAGAAATTTACCAGCTAACTTTTGGTGTCACTATTTAACCCAAGACTGAGAGAAATATCATCAGTAAACTACTGCTGATGGAGCACAACTCTCCACAGTGACGGGAGCACTGTAGAGCCATAAAAACATCTCCAGTGTGTGAAGTCAAAATAAGAGGGTATGAATATTATTTTCCACTTAATCATTATTATCTTCTTTGGATTAAATATTTCAATTCCTCTTTAGACCTGTTTCTTTTCACAATTTTGTTCAAAAGTTGCCTTTTTTCTCCCCACTGGATTTGATTACCAAAACAAATAAGATTTCCACTAACCACAGCCATCAGCTTGGGCTGGTTCTTGGCACAGGTCTCAATGACTACTTTAACATACTTTTCAAAAGGTAGCAAACAAGTTTCTGGTTTAGAAAGAACTTGGAAAATAAAACAACAAATCTTACATTTTGTTTGATCTATACACTACTACATCTGACCTATTAATGCATTTCTTCTTTACAGAGTAAACAATAAGAGGGAATATTGTGTCATTTTGGAAGAAGTTATGTCTATAAAAAAAACCTTAGCAAGCAATAATTAAAACTTTTCAGCATAATCTAGGGTCCTTTATACTATATATCACTGACTTAAAACTAAATAATTTTGACTAGTCAAAAAAGAAACATGAAAATGAAGCAAAAAAAAAAAAATAAGAGAGAACTTGCTGCTGTAGATGAGTTCACCTGATTTTAATCTAACTCTCTCCTTTCTGCACCACATTTACTGTAAATCTGAGCAGCCTCTCCTCTCCAAGATCCTTGTGTTCTTTGAAGAGCAAATTGCTTTACTGAAACAATGATTAGAGTCTAAATAATTTGTTCTATGTTTATGCATGATGATGAGGCCATTTTTAGGAAAGCACTTGAGTCCTGTTCATTCTCCCTTCTTCATTTGGTATTTAACTTAGGATGGACACAGTCTTATTGAAGACTACATGAGACACTTGAACCAACTGTTGTAGATGATACTTTTGTCTTCTTAGTCTGTCATTTTGCATGCACACTTGTGTCAGGAGCAATCTCTAAGGGGCTCTCTGTAGAGGCCTTGTCTTAGGTAGGGTTTCTATAGCTATGATGAAATACTACAATAAAAAACAAATTGGAGTAAAAAGGATTTACTTGGCTTATACTTCCATATTACTGAAGAAAATCAGGATAGGAATTCTAACGGGGGAGTTACCTGGAGGCAGGAGAAGATGCAGATGCATGGAGGAGTGCTGCTTATCCTCTTGATCTTTGTGGCCTGCAACCTGCTTCCTTATAGAACTGAGTACCACCAGCCATGCAATAGCACTGTCCACAATGGAATGGGCCTTCTCACATCAATCACTAGTTAAGAACATGCTCTACAGTTTTATCTTATAGACAGATTTTCTTAACCGAGGTTCCCAACTTTCAGATGAATGTAGCTCTTGTCAAGTTCAGATAAAACTAGCTGGAATAATTGATCCCTTTATAAATTGGCACACAAACATATCACTGCAAAGCCATAGCCTTTCCTTTTCTGTTTATCCTAAGAATACATCTTTAAATTGTTTATTCGATCTTGATTTAACTTTGGCAAATGGTATCTGTCAAGAAAATTGTCCATTTCATTTACAATTTACAATTTTGTGGAGTACAGGATTTAGATTTCCTTGTTGTCTGTTGTTTTGAGTCCCCTTTTGATTTCAGATTTTGTCAATTTGGATATTGTCTCTGCCTTTTAGTTTGATTGGATAAGGATTTCTTGATGATCTCAAAGAACCAACCCTTTCATTGAGTCTTTGTATTGTTTTCTTTGTTTCTAATTAATTTATTTCAGTTCTGTGTTTGGTTATTGTTTGCTATCTACTCCTCTGTAAAGAATCACACCAAACATAGTGTGTTTGCTCATTTTTATTCTAGAGCTTTTAGGTGTGTTGTTTTTCCTGGCAGTCCTCCAGAAAAGGAATCAGAGTTGTAGGCCAGTTTGTGGAGCCCAGTGGAAGGTTGCAGTTTGGGGCTGCTGAGTGGGCGTTAGATAAAGGTAGAAGCCTGGTTTTCTCTCTCTCTCTCTCTCTCTCTCTCTCTCTCTCTCTCTCTCTCTCTCTCTCTCTCTCTCTCTCTCTCTCTCTCTCTCTCTCTCTTTATTAGATATTTTCTTTTTCTTCATTTGCAATACAAATGCTAACCAGAAAGTCCCTTATACCCTCCCTACCCCCCCCCCCCCCCCCCCCCCGCCCTGCTCCCTAACCCTCCCAGTAATGGCTGACTCAGCCATCTTCTGCTACATATGCAGCTAGAGACACCAGCTCTGGGGATACTGGTTAGTTCATATTGTTGTATCTCCTATTGGGTTGCAGACCCCTTCAGCTTCTTGGGTACTTGCTCTTGGGATTGCAAGCTGGTACAACCACTCTGGAACTCAGTCTGTCGGTTCCTCAGAAAATTGGACATAGTACTACAGGAGGATCCACCAATACCTCTCCTGGGCATATACCCAGAAGATGTTCCAACTTGTAATAAGGACACATGCTCCACTGTGTTCATAGTAGCCTTATTTATAATAGCCAGAAGCTGAAAAGAACCCAGATGTCCCTCAACAGAGGAATAGATACAGAAAATGTGGTACAGTTACACAATGGAGTACTACTCAGCTATTAAAAACAATAAATTTATGAAATACTTAGGCAAATGGATGTATCTGGAGGATTTCATCCTGAGTGAGGTAACCCAATCACAAAAGAAGTCATTTGATATGCCCTCACTGATAAGTGGATATTAGTCCAGAAACTTAGAATAGCCAAGATACAATTTGCAAACACATGAAATTCAAGAAGAAGGAAGACCAAAGTGTGGATACTTCGTTCCTCCTTAGAATAGGGACCAAAATACCCATGGAAGGAGTTACAGAGACAAAGTTTGAACAGAGACTAAAGGAAGGACCATTCAGAGAGTGCCCCACTTGGAGATACATCCTATAAATAACCACCAAACCCAGACACTATTTTAGATGCCAGCAAGATTTTGCTGACATGACCCTGATATAGCTTTTTCTTGTGAGGCTATGCCAGTGCCTGGCAAATACAGAAGTGGATGCTCACAGTCATCTAGTGGATGGAACACAGGGCCCCCAATGGAGGAGCTAGAGAAAGTACCCAAGGAATTGCTGGTCTCTTCTTAATCACTGACAATTTCTCAGCTTCAGCCAGCCAATATCAATTGTCCCAGCAACTTCACAACACTTCAAAGAATATTGACTTCAAAAGGTTTCACTTTGATGGTGCTGGTCTCTTGTTAATCACAGCTGCCTCTTAAGCCCTCTTAATTAAGATACCACAGATTTGCACCCAAATGGCTCTGTAGAGTCTTTGCTGCCCTCTCAAATTTTACAAGCCAGGCCTTTATCATCTCCACTGCTTTGAACATTCTTATCTTCCAAGCTCCTACAGAACACTCAACTGAGTTCTCAACACTCAATGGCTTTTCTAGTCCAAAGTTCCAAAGTGTGTGCACAATCAGGTCAAAACACAGTCAGGTCTGTCACAACAATACCCCTCTATCCTGGTAAGAATTCCTGTCTTAGTTACTATTAGTTGCTATGATGAAACACTGTGACTAAAAGTATTGAAGAGAAAAGGGTTTATTTGGCTTATGATTCCATATCATAGTCTATATTTGAAGGAGTTCAGGGCATGAAATCAAAACAAGTCTGAAAGGAAAAAGTATTTTAGAGAAAAAGGCCTTTGTAGACTTACAATGTCTACTGCGTAATGAAAGATTGATCCTTTTCATTACTATCTAAATAATCTTTTTTTTTTTTTTTTTTTTTTTTTTTTTTTTTGAGAAAGGGTTTCTCTGTATAGCCCTAGCTGTCCTGGAACTCACTTTGTAGACCAGGCTGGCCTCGAACTCAGAAATCCACCTGCCTCTGCCTCCCAAGTGCTGGGATTAAAGGTGTGTGCCACCACGCCTGGCTCTAAATAATCTTGATAATGAATGTGTAGACTCTAGGGCTCTTAGTATTTGCCAGGATAAATATGTGAAGAGTACAAATTAGAGGGGAAAATATTTGCTTATGGTTTCAGATATTACAGTCTGTTGTGGTAAAGGGAACTTGGTGGAGCAGAGCATCACACATCACAGTGGCTTGTAAGCAGAAACAGAGAAAGCCTGTGAGAAGCTGGCTTTCTCAGCTTCTCCTTTCCACAGAGGTGCCCAGTCTACAGAATGTGACACCAACATTAAGATCAGGTATTCCTCTATCATTTACTCTGTCTCTGGAAACTTTCGCAGATACCAAACAAGGAGTGCTTTCTAATCTCTTAGCCATTTCTCAATCTAATCAAATTTACAGTCATGATTATGTATCACAAAAAGGCCTTACATGAATTAGGCCTCGATATTTCTAAAGTAATTTAGTTTAACAGTATCAATATTTTTATATCTATACAAAGGAGATCGTCAGAAAGTTGATCAAAAATCTTAAGATGTTAAGGATGCTCGAAAATTGCTAAGGATGTCAAATTGTGCCTTTCCATTGAAATTCTCAGAAAGTGTTATTGGTTCCATTTAGTCTTTGCATTTGAAGGTGCAGTAGCAACTTCTTGGCCTTATCTGCCCAATTTGTAGCATATCTTAAGTTAACAACAGTATAAATATTCTCCCCTGAGCACTAAATGTGCTCTTTCCTCTGCCAGGATTATTCTTTACCAATTCTCATTGAAACTCAGTTTTAGAAGTGACACATTAAATAGAGCTATCCAAGCCATGTGTTTTAAGATGACTATTGCCAATTGCCTATTTTCCTCTTTTTTCATCACATTTATTCACACAATTCATTGTTATTTAACTTATTTTACACTTAGAGTTTTGTCTCTATTTTCCATAAACAGTAAAATAAATGAAATTAGAAAATAAACCTGTTTTGTATATTGTGATTATGCACATAGATACACAGAAAAATACTGATAAACACTTAATAATTATTAAAAATTTGAAACACCATCAGAATTGTAAGAACAACAGCAGCAACAACTCTTGTTACATTGTTACACTAGATTCCTTTGAAAAAAAGTTGAAGAAATACATATCTTTTGGAAACTCACCCAACAATATTTACCTGCTTTTTTCTTGAATAACCCAAATAGTGATTTAATATTTTATAGTCTTACTGATCATTTGAATTAGAAGTTAACATCACTTAAGTTTACCTAAGATAGGTAGGTTTCTCCTCCTGACTCAGAAAAACTTGCACTTATTGGTTTCAATGTCTCCCTCAAGCATGCACATATATCTGTCCACAACCAAGAGGAAAATGAAGAGAAGTATTTGGTGTCTTGTATTAATTTAAGATGTCCTAGTAGTAAGTTATACATACCCTTACACATATGTATAACCTTCAAGTCAGTCCAATATCACTAAAATTTATTGTGTAGGCACAGCATACTTATATGTCAAAAAGGCATGTAACTAGGGGTTTGTACTTATGCTTTACAGAAAGGATCTAATAGATTAATTACCTAATTTTTAAAAATTAATTTTAATTTTAATTTATTTTTACACCCTATATTCCGTTTCCCACCCCTGCGATCCACCCTCTGTCTGTTCCACCTTGCACAATTCCTCCCCACCCTACCCCAACTCTTTGTGCATGTCCCCATTCCCCCACCCCACCTGACTTCTAAACTCCCTGAGGCCTCCAGTCTCTTGAGGGTTAAGTGGATCATCTCTGAATGAACACAGACCTGGAAGTCCTCTACTGTATGTGTGTTGGGGGCCTCATATCAGCTGGTGTATGCTGTCTGTTTGATGGTCCAGTGTTTGAGAGATCTCAAGGGTCCAGATTGAGACTGCTGGTCCTCCTACACGATTGCCCCTCTCCTCAGCTTCTTTCAGCCTTCCCTAATTCAACAACAGGTGTCAGCTGCTTCTGTTGATTGGTTTGGGTGCAAATATCTGTATCTGACTCTTTCATTTGCTTGCTGAGTTTTTCTGAGGGCAGTCATGATAGGTTCCCCCCCCCCCCTTTTTTTTTGTGAGCTCTCCAAAGCCTCAGTAATAGTGTCAGGTCTTGGGACCTCCCCTTGACCTGGATCCCACTTTGGGCCTGTCGCTGGACTTTCTTTTCTTCAGGCTTTTCTCCATTTCCATCCCTGTAATTCTTTCAGATCGGAACAATTATGGGTCAGAGATGTGACTATGGGGTGGCAACCCCACCCCTCACTTAATGTCCTGTCTTCCTGCTTGAGGTGGGCTCTGTAAGTTCCCTCTCCCTACTGTCAGGCATTTCATCTAATGTCCCTCCCTTTGAATCCTGGGAGTTTCTCACCTCCCAGTTGTCTGGTGCATTCTGGGACTTCCCTCCAACCTCCCATTTCCTGAGGTTGCCTGTTTCCATTCTTTCTGCTGGTTCTTAGGACTTCAGTCCTTTCCCTCACCCAATACCAGATCAGGTTTCCCTCCACCCCCCACTCCCCTCTACCCTGTCCACTTTCCTTCCAAGGTCCCTCGCTCACTTCCCACTTGTGATTGCTTTGTTCTCTCTCCCAAGTGAGACTGAGGTGTCCTCACTTGGGCACTTTAGATGTTAACATTTTTGAGTTCTGTAGATTACATCTTGAGTATTATGTACATTTTTTTGTGGCTAATATCCACTTATTAGTGAGTACATATTTTCTAGTTCCATCCATTTGCCTGCAAAAGTCAGGATGTCATCATTCTTAATAGCTGAGTAGTATTCCATTGTGTAAATGAACCACATTTTTTTGTATTCATTCTTTTTTTCTCTTTTGCTTCGCTTTTTTTATATAAAATATCAGCAAGTCGCAAAAAATAAAAAAAAAAAAAATTAAAAAAAGAAAAAGAAAAGAAAAGAAAATTAAAACCCAGGATTTAGGGAACAAAAGGAAAACCATTGCTGAGGTAACTTCATACCGTGAGGTAGTTTACTTCACACAGCACTGCCTGACTCTCATGTCACTGGTAGCTTTGTCATGTTGTCCTTGCAATGCCAGGAAGCTGGACCCCCCAGCACACAAAGAGAGGCTTTCCTTTCTTCCTAGCACACTTGACAGTATTGTCCAGGGTAGCTAAAGTGCATCACCTGGCTAATATGCATTACAATCAGTACAGTGTCAGGAGGGGAGGCCGAGCCTCACTTAACTGATGACTGCTGTTCTCCACAAGGGTTAACTTCCAACAGGATCTCATTGAGCCTGGTAAATTAATAAATTAAATGTGTTCACCCCTTTGTGCATAATGCAGCTGGTACTCTGGTTTGTTTCAGGCACACCTTTCATAATGACAATGACATTCACGGAGGCATAAGCAGTCAGTTAAATACTCCTCTAGATAAAAACAGAAGCAACATTCTCCAATTTACTAAGTTTGCCAGATGATGGACTAAATTTTAAGCTTTATCAGGAGCTCAGGGTTGGGTTGTAGTCCGACCACCACAAGGGAACAGTGCTGTGGTGGGGACACACCACAACGCCTGCCTCAGTCCTTGTAAAAGCACACGGGTGGAGCGAGAGCACCTTTGGGCCACTCAACTCCTCCACAGAACCGAGACTACCAAAGGGAGCTCACACCCCCTTCCCAGAGCTCATATATCCCATCATTAAAATAGACTTTAAAAAAAATATAAAATCCGCCTGAGAGAGAATGGTGGGAATCAGGGACTGTGGTCAGCCCTACCCTGAAGCACGCAGCACCACTCCCGTGTACAAGGGCACCCTGCAGGTCTCCCAGGGTTACAGGGGCATAAGTGAGGTGGGGAAGTCCTAGCTGGCCGGCTGGGAGGAATTTCTGTTGTCCCAATTTGTCAAGATCTGCAAGAGCTCAGCCATAAGGCATGCTTTTGTTTTTTCTTTTTGTAATGCCAAGGATGGAAGCCAGGGCCTTGTCCTTGCTGGGCAAGCCTCCTGCCCGGTGAGCTCTATCCTTAGCCAGAGGACTCCTTTTAAACGTGGATCGGTACATACTTTAATTATAAACGCCCTCCTTTACATCGTGCTGTACCCAGTGGTTGGTTAAGGAAGAATCAGAATTAAACTGTTCAGGATAGGGGTTCTCCAGAGTTAATATTGTAAACAAAGCTGTGTTCTAGCCCTCCTCCCCGCCCCACCCCCACTCCATAACAACAAGGCTGAAACAGTGTGAATGGATCCAGGAAGAATAAGTTACTGGTCAGGACATTAAGAATGAGAGGTATTCGAATGGCTGAGAAACACCTGAAAAAATGTTCAACATCCTTAGTCATCAGGGAAATGCAAATCAAAACAACCCTGAGATTCCATCTCACACCAGTCAG
>NC_034611.1:271420-299705 GCF_900095145.1 Mus pahari | reverse complement strand
GGGGGGGGGGGCGAGAGATTAGGATTCCTCACTGGAACATTTTTCTCAAGACAGTGTGCAAACCTGATCTCCTGCCAGGCCCAAATGCCCTGATTCCCACTCATTCTCGGGCCTTCTGGGAAGAGCACACCAGCCCTCCAACCGCCCTCCAGTTCTATGTTCCTCCTGCTGATCTTGGAGCCAATGGGACAGGAAGTGGCGGGTCACTTCCTCCGAGCCTGGGCCTGGTTGCTCTGTCCTTTGTGGTACTGTTGCTTAACTTGAGCCAGGATGTCTCGGATCTTCTGCTGAGCCATCTGGCTGGCATAGAAATGTCCAGTGATCTTAACAATGGTCGTTCTCATCCGGGGTCTGGTCTCTTGGCACTACCACCTTGGCTGCGGTCAAGTTCTGCAGCTCATTCACCGTTTTGCCGCCTTTGCCAATGACCCTCCCAGCTGCTGAAGCTGGAACCTCGTATGTGGGTCTCCAGCTTTACTTCCTCCTTGGGACCAAAGAAATTCTCTTCTTTTAGTTTGCCATAGATCCTTCCCTGAGCCTTGAACTGAGCCGCTGGGGGTCCAGTGATGAGGACCATTCGAACTTTCGAGTCAGGTGTTTCTGGTTGAGCAATCTTGATGGAGGCGCTGGCGAACGGGGAAAGCTGTTTGATGTGCTGGCCCTTCTTGCCAATGACGGCACCCACAGTCTGGGCGGGGATGAACACTTGTACCATCTCCTGCTCCGGAGCCTGCATGAAGGAGCTATAGGGAGCAGCCCAGGTGATGCTGCTGGGAGGAGGAGGGACAGCGCTGGATGAAGCTGGGAAGAGACCTACAGCAGCCAGGTTGAGACCAGGGATGAGGTGGTACTGCAAGCTCATGGCGGCCACATCGTTCTTGTAAGCCTCTCGAACTTTCTTCATGATCTCCTGCTCGGCCCTGTAGCAGTTCTCAATGGCACCCTTCACAGTGATGGTCCTTTCAGGGTTATAGAGCGTGAGGTCCTGGAGCGACGAGATGGTGATCTTCGGCTCCATGTCCTGC
The DNA here is from genome assembly GCF_900095145.1 of Mus pahari. Taxonomy (NCBI): domain Eukaryota; kingdom Metazoa; phylum Chordata; class Mammalia; order Rodentia; family Muridae; genus Mus; species Mus pahari. The sequence continues at coordinate 298,680 of NC_034611.1, read as the reverse complement.
TCCACCTTCTTCAGGTTCCGCCCTTCCTTGCCAATAAGTCGCCCCAAGAAGTTGTTATGAGCCAGGATCTTCAGGGGAACTTCATCTGCCGTTTTGGTGTCTTTTGCCTCCGTGTGCATAATCTCCAAGATCATCTTGCATGCGGAGGAGCAGCCTTCAGGGGTTGAATGCACACCGATGGCCTTCTCCGCAGCGCCCGCATTCTCCTCCCTGTGCATGTCTATCTTGGACTGCGTCTGTTTTGTGATGTTCCGGATGGTGGCACCCTCCTTGCCAATGATAGCGCCTACATAGTGCGTGGGCACCAGGAGCCGGAGGGGGATGTCCACTGGCTGCTGCTTGGCAGGAGCCCCTGCTGCCATGGGCGACCCTTGCCGGGGCCAGGCCCGAGACCCAAAGCCGCCACGGAGCCCATTCTATTCTCGGGACCTTGTGCTATCTGCTCACCAGGTACGTAGGAGACCTTCAGGGCATGGTTCTCCAGTTGATGGCCATTTAGCTTCATGATGGCTTGCCTGGTCTGCTCCCGGTTAGAGTAGGTGCCGTTGACCACCGCTGTCTCGCTTGCTGTCACTTGCTCACAGTTCTCCACTGTACAGTACTGAGCCAGCATGTTATCTAGCACTTCCCATCGGCGCTGAGGTGGAATATTTCGGATTTGTATTTTCTGACTCCTTTGTTTTTTGGGGACTGAGTGTTCCATCTCTAGACGTTTCCCTTGCAGTTCTTCTTTCCTGGAGAAAGTTTCTATGGCCTTCATCGCCCAGTGCTCGTCGGGGCAATTCACGAAGGCATAGCTGGATTTGACCAAGAACTGGCCGCTGTAGGAGATCTTGTTCTCCGCGAATACTTTCTCCAAGTCTGCGGGGGTCACGCTCTCCTTGAGGTTGCCCATGTAAAGTTTGTTCATGGTGGCGGTGGTGGGGCAAGGATGCGTTCCCAGGCAAGGCCGAGCGGCGTGGAGACGGGCAAACTTTCTACACACCCCACCCCTGAAGTTGGCCAGAGTTCTGGGTGGGTGGGCGGCCTGAGGGCACTCGGGGGTCAGGGGAGAGTTCGGGTGAGCCCGGGAGAAGTGCCCGCCGAGTGCATGGCTCCCTCCCTTCAGTCCGAAACCCCTGCGAGCTGGCTGGTGTGTCACGTTTACTGTATTCATTCTTTGGTCATGGGACATCTAAGTTGTTTCCAGCTTCTGACTATCACAAATAAGGCCACTATGAACGTAGTAGAACAAGTGCCCTGTGGCACGGTGGCAAATCTTTTGGGTATATTCCCAAGAGTGGTATAGTTGGGTCTTCAGTTAGATGTATTTCCAATTTTCTGAGGAACCTTCAGATTGATTTTCAGAGTGGTTGTACCAGTTTGCAATCCCAGCAGCAGTGGAGGAGCGTTCCTCTTTCTCCACATCCTCTCCAACATATATAATTTAAAAAGTAACTTAGCTATATTGCCAAATTTATTCTGCTAATATAACCACTATATTAAAGCCATGAAGATGAAAATATTATATGAATACCCTTTATTATATAGGAACTTCATACATAGTGACAAACACTATACTTTTTAAAATGGAAATTAAGTTAACACTTAAATCTGACTTTTGAAAAATTCTTTCTCCAGCTGTACTTTGTGGTTTGGGGCAGAAGAAAGCATAATAAAAAAGTATTGAATTGGAAACATCAGTAAGTACTCAGTGGCTCTTAAGTACTATTGGTAATACAGTTGCTTTAATATTTACATAGAATGTGTGTGTGTTTGTGAGTGTATGTATAAACAAAATTATATCCCCATGCTTATTTTACTCTCAATTAAACCCAGACAGAGAGATACTGAGTTAATGACTTGCTTAAGATCAAAGAGATGAAAGGAATAGACACAACACATGATTCAAGATAAGAACACAATATGTAGCTTTAGCTATAAATTTAAAGCCATTGGAAATGTTACAAGTATATGTGCACTCCCATGCTCATTGCAGCAATCTTTATAAAAACTAAGATACAGAATCAACATAGATGTCCATCAGCAGAAAACCAAATAAGTAAAATGTGCTATAGAAAAATACTCTTCATCCTTAAAAGGTGAAAAGCTATAATTAGCTATAGTATAGGCAAATATGTAGGACAATACGCTAGGTGAAATCAACCATTTACAAAAAATGACTTTCTCATGATTTAACTTATATGTAGAATATAGAATGGAGGGATTTAGAGAAATAGTCAGTAAATGATGGTTAAAGGAGCTAGGGGTAGAGCTTGGGGGAGAGGGAACAATCAAGAATTACAATGCCTCTAAGAGATAGGGAGAATCTGGGAGAAGCTGGATGAGGGAACATCATGATCAAAAGGAAGGGAGGGACCTGGGAGGGAAAGTGGAAGGGGTAGGGGCAAGAAGGAGAGGGGAGCCTTATCAGGTATTGGGTGAGGGAAAAGAACTAAAGCCTGAAGGCCAGCAGAAAGAATGGAAACAGGCAACCTCAGGAGGTAGGGGGTTGAGGGTACTCTCCACAATGTACTGGAGATCTGAGAGATGAGAGACTCTCAGGACTCAAAGGGAGGGACTTTAGATGAAATTCCCTACAGTGGGGAGAGAGAACTTAGAGAGCCCACCTCCAGCAGAAAGGCATCAAGTGAGGGATGAGGTTGGCATCCCACAGTCAAAACTCTAACCCATAATTATTCCTGTCTGAAAGAATTGCAGGGATGGAAATTGAGANGAGCCTGAGGAAAAGAAGGTCCAGTGACAGGCCCAAATTGGGATCCAGCTCAAGGAGAGGCCCCAAGGCCTGACACTATTACTGAGGCTTTGCAGTGCTCACAAAAAGGGGACCTATCATGACTGCCCTCTGAAAGACCCAACAAGGAGCTGACAAAGACAGATGAAGATATTTGCACCCAACCAATCAATGATCAGAAGCTGCTGAAGCCTGTGGTGAACTAGGAAAAAGTTACTAGAAGCTGAGGAGGAAGGCGACCCTGTAGCAGGACCTGCAGTCTCAATTAACCTGGACCCCTGGGATCTCTCAAACACTGGACCACCAACCAGGCAGCATACACCAGCTGATATGAGGCCCCCAACACATATACAGCAGAGGACTACTGGGTCTGATTTCAGTTGGAGAAGATGCACCTAACCCCAGGGTGTTTAAAAGTCTGGTGGGATGGGGTGGGAAGATGCACCTAACCCCAGGGTGTTTAAAAGTCTGGTGCCCCCTCGTGGAGACAGGGGGCAGGGAGAAGGTATAGAATGTGGAACAGTAGGAGGGTGGAAAGGGAGAAGAATAAAATCTGGAGTGTAAATAAATAAATAAATGATTTTTAAAAAGTCAAAAATCTTAATAATAAAATAAACATAATTTAACATCTTCTAGTAGATGGGAGGAATTGACTTTGAGGTGTTTTATATAACATAATAAACATAATAATTAAAGTCAGCAATAATACATATTTCAAACTATGATTATAATTTTCAAAAGACTCAACATAATATATGTTAGTTAAATGAGATATAATTGCCTTTATTGTTTAGATGTAATCTATATATGAATGTATGGACATATACGTGTTTCTATCAAAGCATCACATTGAACCCCATAGGTCTATATACTTTTGATTAGTCAATCAAAAATAATCAGTAATAAAAATTTTGAAAATGAAAAATAAAAGTGACTAGAGTATTCAAATCCTTGGTAAAGAAAAGATGGCAGTAGGTTTCAGCAGCATACATCATAGTCGATTTATAAACTGTACAAAGCACATGCATGGCAATTTGAAAGACAAAAGACTCAAAGAAAGAAAGAGGGGAGAACTGGGAGCAGCAAATGTGCCAAAAATAAATGAATTTTTGTTAAATCATTTGGAAGAATGATAAAACAAAATGAAATATATTAAAACCTAAATATAGAAAATGCAGCACTGCTTAAATGACAGATGGCAACCTACTTTTTTCTCAAATTTCAGTCTAGTTGTACCAGATCTCGTGAGTAAATGCCAGACTCTTGGCATTGTTAAGAATTGTTTTCGCTATTCTGGGTCTTTTGCCTTTCCAGATGAATTTGAGAATTGCTCTTTCCATGTCTCTGCACTGAATCTGTAGATTGCCCTTGGTAGGATGGCCACTTTTACTGTGTTGGTTCTGCCAATCCATGAGCATGAGAGAACTCTTCATTTTACTGAGAACTTCGATTTCATTCTTGCAAGGCTGGAAGTTATTGGCATACAGATCATTCAGTTGTTTGGTTAGAGTTACCCCCAAGATATCTTATATAATTTGTTGCTATTATGAAGGGAGTTGTTTCCCTAATTTCTTTCTCAACCTGTATATCATTTTTATAAAGGAAAGTTACTAATTTAATTGAGTTAATTTTATATGCAGCCACTTTGCTGAAGTTGTTTATCAGCCAGAGAAGTCCTCTGGTAAAATTCCTGGGGTGGCTTATGTACACTATTATCTCATCTGCAAATATTAATACTCTATTGCTTCTTTGCCAATTTGTATTCCCTTGATCTCTGTTTGTTGTCTTACTGCTCTAGCCAGTGCTAGTTCTAGAACTGCTAGGTAATCTGTTCCCCTGAAGACACCATATCCTGAGGCATCCCAGGAGATCCGTTGCATTCAGACCGTTTATTAAGAACCCTCCTGAAGTCCCAGAGTTGCTGCTGGGAGCCCAGTGAACTCAGGAACTATCACCCCCCCAAACCTCCTACCACAGAATTCCACTCTCCTTCTGGTCTGCCCTTTCTGCTGGGGCAGATTTCTAGCCAGTCTACTCCCATGAAGACACTGTATCCTGACGCATCTTAGGAGATCTGTTGCACTCAGGGCATCTGACACCACAGCCCGAGACATCCCACGAGATCCACTACACACAGGGCAACTGACACCACAGCTTGAAGGCACCATGGAAGATCTGCTGCAGACATGTGTGTGTGTGTGTGTGTGTGTGTGTGTGTGTGTGTGTGTGTGTGTGTGTTTGTGCTTGTGTTTGATTAGTCTTAGAGTAGCTGAGGTTCTGAGAACTATCTAGACCTTGGAATCACCAATTTTGTTTTATATTATCATGTTTCAAGACAAATACTGCTGAGTTGTAAAACCCTTGGATCAAGATATAGAAATAGGTTTGGAGAGGGTAGTAATAAAGGCATCTTTCAAGAGAGAAGAGAGTACACTGCACGTGGCTCTAGAACAGTGAGGGTGGATGGCTAGTAGGATTGTGGATAGTGGCAGTAGATGCTCTGAGGATTTAGATCTTCATACAAGACAGGAAAATGTAAACTGAGCTGTCAGGGAAGAAGAGGGCATATAGACACTTTGCAGTGACTGCATTTACCTCTATGTTTCATTGCTTGGTACCCTGAAACATGAACTTGGGTTAGTTCTTTCTAAGTTCATAACGGACCAAAGCTGGGAAATGTTGTAGGTTCTCAGGTAGCTATCAAAAAGTGGATCAACTTAGCTAGTTAGCATAAACTAGCCATACCGTACTCTATCACAACGGTGACTAAATGAGATCTGATGAACACACGCCATTATCTGCTGATAGTCTCCTAAGTTTATACTTGTAAAACCACAGCATGATTTTCCAATATTTTATAAATTACTTTTATTTCTAGACTATGTTAAACTTTTTTATTTTTGTGGATTATTTGTAGATATTTTTATTTTCTGTTATACATTTGTAGTTTCTATAGTATATATTTTAGATATTTTACCTGTGTTTTTCTTAATTAATACAAATATATTTACATGCACATTATTTTAATTCATTTTGTTGCTATATTGTGATATCTTTTTGAGAATATTAATTATAATCTCAGGAGATTTTTAAAAATTTTTATTTACATTTTTATTCCAAGTTTGCTTTGTGTGAATGTTTCCCAAGCTATTTCATTTTGGAGGCTTTCCTTAAGTGTTTCAAATCATTGGCTACTTGCTTGTTCCTTAGTGAAAGCACTAAAGTTATGGTGAGAACCATTCCCTGGTGCCATTTCCCCATGGAGACAGCATAATGGCAGTAGGCAGTTTCTCTACCACAATCCTGATGTTACATGGCTCCAGCTGATGGTTTGACAACCAAACTAGTGGGTTTTTTTTTTCTTTTTACCTTATAAGATTTTTTTGATAAAAGTAGAGATATTTCAATGAATTTTTAACTACATTGATGCCCAATTAATTTCCATCACAGGTGTTTTGATGGTAATAACTTTCCTGCAATACTTTCTTAATATTCAAAACAACCTAAAAGGTGTACAATTCTATAGATAAAGAAAAGGAAGTTTAGGTATTTAATCAGTTTTTCTCCTATTGAATCCTAGATCAAATACAGTTTGATGAGAATCTAAAATAAATATCCTTATTCTTGATTATATTAGCTGTTGCTTCCATTCATTTCTTTCCTCCCTCTCTCCATGCCTCCTAGTCATCCTGTCTCCTTCCCTCCATTTCTCATTACTTTTCTTCATTTCCTATTTCTTTTTTGCATATTGAGACTAGGACATTAATTCTGTTGAAGTCTCAGTGTTTGTTTGCAGGAAGTAGTCAAAAGAGAGGGAAAAAAAATCTAGGGTTGGAGAGATGGCACAGTTAGTAAAGTATGAAGAAAAGCTGGCTGTGCAAGTATAAAAAACTCAGTTTTATCTTCAGTATTCAGGTAAGAAAGCCAAATATAGAGGTGCACACTTGTGACCCCAGCAGTAGAATGTGGAGACAGTAGCATGATGAGTCACATTGGACAGTCAGCCTAGCTTCATTAGTAAATTCCATGTCAATGGGAGAACAACCATATCTCAAAACCAAGGTGAATAACACCTGGAAATAACCGAGTCTGATGCCTGGTTTCTACATGTAAAGAGACATAGATAAGCACATGTACATGCACACATTCATGCACTCAAGTGCAATGATGAAATAAGAAAATGCTTATAGTTTAATTTTTATGAGTTGAGTGTTTTTTTAATTCTACTTAGAACAGTTTTGTGGGGGATCAAAATTTTATTTAATATGACTTCCTAACAAAAACAAGAGGGTATTTTATTCATGTGTTTTTCAGTGAGACCATTTTACCTCAACTTTTGTTGAATATAGACATCAAAAAGACTAGACATCTGTATCTAATTCATGAAAAATTCAATGTTACCCTTTGTTTCTACTGGATAGATCAATTTAAACAAGAATATGTTATTTCTACAGGAATGTTTTCTGAGTTTGTTAAATATGGGAACTATGCAAAGATTCATGAATATCTATAAAAATATTTCTCCCACTGTTCCTGTTTCCCTTCAGAAAAAGTAGGCCTCCTATTAATAGTCATATTGTTATGGTTAGACTCTTAGCATTTATTCCCTACATCACTCTATTTGCTTTCTGTCACTGCAATAAAATACCTGGCACAAAAAATTTCCTAGGAAGTAAAGGTTAATTCTGGCTCACAAATTTGCAGTCCTTAACTACATTCGTTTTGGAGAAAACCACTTCATAGGGGAAATGATAGAAAAGACTGCTATGGTCAAACATGGGGAGGAGATAGAGGGAGGGGGAGGAAGAGGGAGGGAGGGGGAGAGAAAAAGGTAGAGGGAGAGGGAGAGAAATAGAGAGGGAGATGGAGGTGGAGAGGGAGGGGAGAGGGAAGGAAGGGTTGGGGGAGGAGGAGGGGAGGAGAAGGAGAGAATGAGCTAGTATTTTCCTTTGCTGTGAAGTCTAGTTCAAAGGGAGCCCAGACTGGGGAATGGGATGGTACAGAGCATCCAGGGCAGTTCTGCTCCTCTTCCTCAGTTTAGTCCTCATCCCATCATCTTCCTCATTCTCCTTCTCCTCTTTCCTTCTGGAAATTTCATCAAAGATAAACTCAGAGCTGAAACGTACTCAATTGCTCAGGACACCTCAATTCAAAAAAGTTGATAATAGTGATTAGCTATCACAAAATCTTATTTAAGTTTTCTCATGTTTCGAGTATATTTATCCTGTCTCTTCATCTGTTTTCAAAACTTACTTTAGCCTCTATCTAAGACAGCCCTAATTCTTATGTCAATTCTGAAAATTTTTATTTCCACCATACTAGGTAACATCATCTTTTCAAAGTTGATGCAATTCTTTGCTACACTTCCTTTAACCCAGTTTGATTAACAATATAATCACATTATAACCATCCTCTTGCCTCCAGTGAGAAATAAGATTCAGAGACCCAAACAATCAACTAACATGTAAACATAACAAATACCTTAATTTAAACATAACATACCCCAAATAAGAAGGCTAAGAAAATATAGCTCATGTTTAAATTGGCCTACAGATGGGCAAAGCATAAGTTAAAGTTAGATAATATAGCATTTCCTTCATTTCTTGATTCAAACTTAGTTAAGAAAGATGCAGAATAGAAATCTTGACTTTCTAGATTTAGATAAATACCCAGGCCTTTTATGATTTTTAGGATAAGAGAGTTAACGCTCCCACCTCCACATACACATTTCTCTCTCTCTCTGTCTCTGTCTCTGTCTCTCTCTCTCTCTCTCTCTCTCTCTCTCTCTCTCTCTCTCTCTCTCTGTTTGCTGAGCCCTGCTTGGTCATGTGGAAGGGGTGCTGTGACACGGTTTCATGCCCCTGGAACAGAGCAAGCAGGGCATAGGTTGGTGGTTGCTAGGTATAAGGCTTGTTTGTACATTTTATTCCTCCTTTGGGGAAATGTCCTCTCTACCAAGGTTAATGACTCTATAATAATCAGAGACACAACAAGTCCAGGAGGTGAGGGTGTGTCTACTGTCTCAGGAAAATGGTAAATGCTAAGACAGCACTTAAGGCTGTGAAAAGAACTCTGAAAACATGAATTCAAAAATATATGACTTGTCAAAATGAATTATATGAGAAGCTTCATAGTTGTAAAAGAACAAAGGCAACAGGACTATGAGCCTGCTTGTCAGAAAGATACATAGGCAGGCAGATACAAAGGCAGGCAAATTCCAGAGTCCAAGATCAGCCTGGGAGCAAATTTAAATCCAGGCATGGTCAGAATAATGCTTTCAGAGTGAGATTCCACCCAGCTAGCATATTGTCTGTGCTTACAGTGGCAGGTAGATCTCTGAAGTTATTTTCAATTTTCTTTTTTTAAGTACTTGTTGTCTTTTCCTAAGAGTCAAGGGGCTAACGTCATGAAATGCTGATTCACGGGTTAATCCAAAGGGAACCTGAAGTAAATGACTAAATTGATCTGTATGTAAATAAAAGACTTGGTTTTGCATCTGCATGAGAGATGAGTTAGCCGAGATTGATAGCAGTACTTTTTTTAGAATTTTTTTCTAACAAGAGCCGAACTGGCTGGAGATCTCTGGAGAGCAAACAGAATCTTTGTTAACAGGATTTTTGATTTTGACAAGAAAATCCATGGAGAGGGAGCAAAGCTCTTTTAGAATTTTTTCTAGCAAGAGAGCTGCTTTCTCAAGCAGAGAGATCTGTCCTGAGCAGACTACGGTGTGGCTGGTTGAAGCCCCATTATTTGACGTTGAGTCATTCTTTTCATTGCTCCCAAACACCCCTTCCTTAGGACTCCTGAAAAAGTTGAGATTGGACCTTGACATCCTTAGGTGACCATGAATGTGTGTGTATCTATATATGGCTGTCAAACTAAAATTTTGGATGCCATTTCTCAGAAACATTTTCTGACATCTTTAGGACATGGTTTCTCATAGGCCTGGATCTTAGAAATAACTTGGTTCCCTGAGCACTAAGATGAAAAGGGAATGGCACCATGCTCATTAATTTTTTTTTTTCTTTTTGAGACAGGGTTTCTCTGTATAGCCCTGGCTGTCCTGGAACTCACTTTGTAGACCAGGCTGGCCTCGAACTCAGAAATCCTCCTGCCTCTGTTTCCCCGAGTGCTGGGATTAAAGGTGTGCACCACCACGCCCGGCTTATGCTCATTAATTTTTAAGTGGATTCTAGGAATTGAACTCAATTCTTCATGCTTGATAAGAACTTTATAAACTGAGATAATCATCCTGACATAGGCTAAGCCATTTTTAAATTGTTTGTTTGTTTTTGTTTGTTTTGTTTGTTTGTTTATTTGTTTGTTTTTTCGAGACAGGGTTTCTCTGTATAGCCCTGGCTTTCCTGGAACTCACTTCGTAGACCAAGCTGGCCTCAAACTCAGAAATCAGCTTGCCTCTGCCTCCGGAGTGCTGGGATTAAAGGTGCGTGCCACCACACCTGGCTTAAATTTATTTTTTAAATTAAAATACAGTTACTTCATTTTGTTCCTTCTTGGTCCTCAATATAACCTTTCTCATGACTTTGTCCTTTAGCCCCTCACATTCCTCTTGCTTGCTGTCAATTGCATGGCCTCTTCATTTTTGTTTTTGTATTTTGATTATTATTCTTGTACACATGCATATGCATGTCTAAATATATAAATACTATTTACTGGGTCTATTACTATTGCTATATGGACATGATTTGAAGACAGTCCACTTGAAATTAGATACTCAGTTAGGGGGTTTGTCTCTGGGAAAGAGTAATTTTCCCTAACTTTGATGCCGTTAGTTGCTTATAGTTGTCTAGAGGTGGGGCCTGATAGATTTCTTTCTTTCAAATTAACAGGTCTATTGGTATTTTACTTGTTAAAGTCTTTTTCAGGCAGTCATCTTGTGGTATCATGAGTGTCATCAGGGATACTCTCAAAGAGGTCTTCCTAGTCCTCTGGGGCTTACAATCTCTCTGCTCCTACTCCAGTGATGTTTCCTGAGTTTAGGTGTAGGAATTATTTTGTAGATATATCTCTTGGGGTTTGGATACCCCACAGTGCTGTTCTTTGGTAATCATAGGTTGAAAAGTGTGATTTGGAGAATTTTTGAAGGTGCATAGAATCAGCATTATATATTATGTTTCCAAAGATCAAAATACCCTCCAGTGATAGAAAATAAGTATATCCCAATAAAATTATTCTGGGAAAATTTTTCCATCTTTTCTCCATCTTGGACTTTAAATCCCAGATTCCATAGATTTCTTTATTATAGTCATTTGGGAAACACTGACTACTGAAAGAAAGTTTTCATGGAAGTCCAACAGAGCAGGGAAGAGTTACAAGCAAAGTCTCCCAGGGATGGCTGAGGAGCTGTGAGTTCCAGCCTAGTGATTTGAAATAGAAGCTCCAAGTCCCACATAGGAAAACTGTTTTCATTTATTATGACACCAAGGAAGCTGAAGATTGAAGTACACGCAGCTGTGGAGGCAGAGAATGTAACAGAATATCCTCAGCCCCCACCCTGACCCCAGGAAGCTTCTGAGTCTAAGATACACAGCTGTTTCTGCAAATCCTGCTGCTGTCTTGGAGAACCAAGCCAAGCCAAGGAGTGAACTTGTTAGAAGCAAACTAGTAACATGATGTCACTGGGATACCCAGGTGACTGAAGTTATCCTAGGGAAATAATTCAGTGCCCTGTAAGCCAATGGTTTTTATTTGTCTGTTTTGTTTTTGTAACATTACATTTTTCTTTATTTGAATTTATTTCCTTTCCTAATTTTACTGATAAAAATAATTTGTACACTGCTAATTTACCTGGAAATAAAAGAGACATTTAGTATTTTTTTTAACTGAATTCAGAAATTATACAGTGTGGTAAAATGTAAACAATGTATTTATTTGTTTGACTTCTCCCACACTGGTGGATCCCTAGAACTTTCTTAAGGTAAATAGGTCATACTCAAGTTATTTTGGAAGGGAATGACCCCCCGCCCCTCCCCACATAACCCAGGAATTGGTTTCCCTTCTGTTTTCCCCTTGTTTGTGGGTAATAGACAAACATCTTCTCAGAGTACCATGCCTAGGAGGTAACTTCACAACTATGTAAATCCAGTTTTCTTACTACATCCCTACGTTCTACTCTGAGACACACTTTCTTAACATGAAATGTGTATGTGTAGCATTAATCACACCTTTATGTACCACATGTATTTAAATAAGAATAAAATAGAAGAAAACATTTATTTCTCTGTCAATAGATATTATAGAATTCTTTGGGGATTTTTTTTTTTTTAAGCTCATGCTTTGGTGTAATCACACACACATGTGCCATGTGTGATGCAAACACACACACACACACACACACACATACACACACACACACACACACAGTACCTTATAAAACTCTTGAAAGAAGTAATATAAGAATAAAACAAAACAAACAAACAAAAACCAAAGCAAGCCATACCACCTCCAATTTAAAACATCTTGACTGCTTTTTAATATAGAACGTGCTCTTTCCCTTCCTGAGCTGCACCACAGTTGTATTTTTCCATTCGCAGGACTTGTAATTCTGTAGCTAACCTTGTTTTTAAAAAAGTGCCTGGCCAAAATGTGCTTAGCAAGTTGTTTATTTATAAACCCTGAGGAATGAAAAGTCGCCTGTAACTTTGTTATGATGACATTTTAATTATGACTGCACTCACAGCTTTTTTGTCCTTTAGATCTTTGAATCACTTTATGATTCTGAAGTTTAAGCTTGTGAGCTTGGGGGATAATTATTTAACTAAAGAATAATACCAACTCTGTTTATATATAAATAAAATTATATAAACTTGTCTTCTAGATTTTCAAAATTGCAATTTACATTTTTGCTGTGCCCTGTATTTCATGCATATCATTTTATGTGTTTACTAAATAGCTGTGATACCAAAGAAAACTCTGCTCCTCCCCTAGGTCAGTCATACAACAGGGGTAGGTGGTTGGGTCTGACTTAAAGCCGAGCCACTGACTCCTCTCTCTACTTGGCTTCTTGTCAGCACACAGCTTTGTTTAGACTTAGGAACTGAGACAAAAGGCAAAATGAGTCTTTCCTAAGGTCGTCATTAACCAGAAAAATTTCTGAGGATGGGCTACAGAAAAGATGGTGAGCTAGGATATGGAGCCCCAGAGAATTTGTTGTTTATGGCTCATCTCCACAAGAGCCTACTGAGTGAGTAAGGGGCCAGCTGGACCCTTTATGCTCAGGAAAGAGAACTGTGAAGTGACCCTGGACTTAAGGAGGACATATCTATGATCTTCACATGAAGTGTCTGTAGCAAAGCATGCTAAAGTCTTTGGGCTTGATAATCTCTCTGAGGCCTTGTATTAAAAGAGATCCAGTTCATACAATTCAATATGTGTGTAGGGATGTCAGAAGTATAAAACTTCAAGGAAGGGCTTAAAGAAACAATGACAAGAACTACAGATATACAGCTAGGTGCAAGGTCTCGAAAGACACCGTACAGAGGGCAGTTTCTGCAGTTTAATCTTCTTTAGCATCACCATGGTCTTGGTAATAGAAGAAGGAAGTCCTGGAGGAGATATTTGAGCAATTGCCATCCAGAGAAAAGTGTGTTTGGTAGACAGTGTTGGTAATTGTATCAGCTTAGAGGTTATCACAGACAGCAATTAAAAAAAAAAAAAAAAAAAAAAAAAACAAGAAGAAAAGTAAATGAATCCCTTATAGAAAGAACCTAGTAACAATATAAAGTAGTATTTCCTCCCACAGAAAGTGTTCTCTAATATTTTTAAAGTGGTTAATCTTGAACAATTACAATTATTTTCTAGGGATTTTGTTACTTTGTGAGAGTATCTACGCACTCCTAGTGATTCATGTGTTAATGCCTCATCCTCAGCGCAATGACATTCAGAGGCGGAGCCTTAGGAAATGACAGCAACTGGGTGGAGGCATCATGTGTGGATTAGGACCCTCATAAAAGAAGTACAGAGGAGCTGGACTGCTCTTTCACTATGTAGGAACACAGTAAAGGTATCACCTATGATGAACAGAGAGTCTTTACATATTGAATCTTCTGGATTCTTGATCTTGGACCTTGGTCTGAAGAAGCAATATGTCTTGTACTGAGAAAATTAGCTTTCTCTTTCTTTCACTCTTGGAAAATTATCTCAGGTTTTCCTTGCCAACTATATATATGACAATAAAGTCAATTAGAAGGCTATTTTCCTCCCTGTCCTGCCTATGACAACTCTGAAAATATATTATCTCTTTTATAGAGAATGAATTTAGACCTTAGGTGACATATTTTGCTGGAGGCCACACAATGGATTCTGTTTACTTATTCCCAAATCCTTGCCCCAGATGAATTCTACAGTGTCATACAGGAAAGCTATTGGAGTCCTAAATTTTATTGGAGTCCTAGGAGAGAATACGTTCTGTTAATTATGTTATTGTAATATTTCGAGCAGGTCATGGATGCCATAAAAATAGAGTCAGTTTTGGAAAAGTGTTAAAATACTAGTAAATCAAAACAAGTTCCTCATACATGAGATGATAGTTGTGTAAAATTAGAATCCCTTGAGGAAAATGAATGTAAGTAGACAGAAATAGGATCAAAATTTTAATATCATAAATCCTATAAAATGAATGAATATCAACATTTTCTATATATCCACATACTTTTTCTATGAATGGAAATTGGAATGAAATGAGACAGTTTTATTTCTGTCCAATTTAAGGAATACTATGTGGCAATTAATAGTTACTAATAAAACTGACAGATTTTTTTTACTACAAACAAAGCCTTTAATGGCATTTTTATAACTGTTAAAGTAAATTTTATTAAGTTCTGACATTATTAATTATACCTTAAGTCTTCCAAGGTTCATTTATGGTAATTTACTGATCCAATCAATAATTTTCCATACTTTCAAATGTCCTATCTGGTGTGAAGTGTTATTCTATAAATGAAAAGTCTTAGTTTCATGGCTATTTTGGTGCAGGAAGCATTTCTATAATGGTTACTGAGCAAAGAGCATATTATCCATTTTATCAAATACATGTCGATATTGTCTGGATTGGATTCAGATGTAGAGATGCATAAAGATATAAAACAAGGCATTCTGTTCAAATGTCAGAAATCTGTTGGAAGCAAATGTCCAGGACCCTGTGTACTAGTAGGGGATGATTAAGTAAGAACGTGAGGGTTGGGAGACTGGACGCGCAAGGTCATCCTAAAGCATCATCACCACAGAGACAATGAAAGACAAGATATAGTTTGTGAATAGTACTATTCAGTGATGCCTTATCATTTCAATAGTATTGGGAGTCCATTAAGAATAAACTCTCACTCTTACATGTATGTATTCCAAGGTACATACAACGTGAGTCAATCTATTTGCCATTCAACCACCAGGCTAATCAACCTCCAGGAAGGATAATTCATGCTAAAAAAAATTAAATGTTCAACACCCTTAGTCATCAGGGAAATATAAATCAAAACGACCCAGTCAGAATGGCTAGGATAAAAAACTCAGGTGAAAGCAGATGCTGGCAAGGATGTGGAGAAAGAGGAACACTCCTCCATTGTTGGTGGGATTGCAAGCTTGTAAAACCCCTCTGGAAATCAGTCTGGAGAGTCCTCAAACAATTGGACATAGTACTACTGGAGGACCCAGCTATACCACTACAGGACATGTACTCAAAAGATTCTCTAACATATAACAAGGATACATGCTTCACCATGTTCATAGCAGTCTTATTTATAATAGCCAGACACTGCAAATAACCCAGATGTCCCTCAACAGAAGAATGGATACAGAAAATGTGATACATTTACACAATGGAGTACTACGCAATGATTAAAAACAATGACTTCATGAAATTTGCAGGCAAATGGGTGGAACTAGAAAATATCATCCTGAGTGAAGTAACCCCGACAAAAAAGAAAACACACAGTATATACTCACTGATAAGTGGATATTAGTCAAAAAGATGACAATGATAGACCATATGGAGCTTAGAAGGGAGGAAGACCAGGGTGTGGTCCTGCATTGAGGGGGGAACAGGATGATCATGGGAGGTGGACAGAGACCTGGGAGGGAGAAAAGAGGGAAGAAAATAGGGGGGCAGTATCAGGAATTGGAGGAGTTGTGAAAGGTACAGAGAGTCAGGAAATTTAACAAAAATATGTAGCAGGAGGGATAAGCAACTGGGGATAGCCACTGGAGGGTCCCAGACAGTAGGAAAACTTGAGTCTCTCAGATTCCAATGGGTATGACTTTAGGAAAAATGTGCAGAGAATATTGAGATAGAACCTGTAGAGACCACCTCCAGTAGATAAGCATGGGACCCCGTTGAGGGATTGGACCATCATCCCATCTCATTTCTGGGTTTTAAACCCAGAAATGTTCCTGTCCAAAGGAAGAAGAGGGAAAAAAAAAATGGTGCAGAGACTGAAGGAAGGGCAAGATGGGACTGCCCCACCTGGGGATCCATCATGTCTGCAGAGACTAAACCCAGCACTGTTGCCGTGGTCAAGAACTGCTTGCTGACAGGAACCTGGTGTGGTGTTTCCTTGGGAGGTCTGGCCAGCAACTGACCAATACAGATATGGATGCTTGGAGCCCACCATCAGAATGAGCTCAGGAAACCTGGTAGGGGAGCTAACAGGAGTGGAGGGGGATTGCAACCCCATTGGAAGAACAACATAGGCTGACCTGACCACCCAGTTCTCCCAGAGACTAGACCACTGACCAAGCAGTGTACCTAGAGGGATCCATGGCTCCAGATACATATGTAGCAGAGGATGGCCTTGCCTGATAGCAATGGGAAGGGGGGCCCTTGGTCCTGGGAAGGTTTGATGCTCCAGTGTAGGGGGATGCTGGAGGGGTGGGGCAGAAAAAATGTGGGTAGATAGTGGTGCACCTTTATATAGGCAAAGGGGGCAGGGCAGATGTGGGATGGATGTTGGTAGAGAGGTAACCAGGAAGTAGGATATCATTTGGGATGTAAAGAAATGGAATGATTAATAAACAAAGAAAGCTAATAAAATACATTTGAAGGAAAAAATAAACTACTTTGATTTATTTTATAATAAAAACTAATTATTTCCTTAATTAGATGTTGCGTGTATATTTATTTCCTAGAATCTCAGCCCTTGTAGTTGCTTACAGAATATAAGCCCTGTACCCCTGTTAAACCTGCCCACTTTTCTGAATTATTCAGAGGAGCAATGTCCCTTTCTTTCTTTCTTTCTCATTCTCTCTCTCTCTCTCTCTCTCTCTCTCTCTCTCTCTCTCTCTCTCTCTGTCTTCCTTTCTTTCTCCCCCTTCCTTCCTTCTTTCCTTCTTTGTTTCTTTCTTTGTTTCTTTCTTTGTTTCTTTCTTTCTTTCTTTCTTTCTTTCTTTCTTTCTTTCTTTCTTTCTTTCTTTCTTTCTTTCCTTTCTTTCTTTCTTTCTTTCTTTCTTTCTTTCTTTCTTTCTTTCTTTCTTTCTTTCTTTCTTTCTTTCTTTTTAAGCATGCCTGCAAACACTCTGGGATTCCTTACACTCATCCCCCCCTTGGTATTCCTCTTAGACAGCGGCCAAATTTATACACTGCCTCTATCCTGGGGATTCCCCTTTAAGCTCTATTTAAAAAATGTGCTAAAACTTCCCCCCAAGTCTACTATTAAATTCTTTCATTAAGAAGACTGAGAATCTTAAGAAAAACCCCTTTCTCCATAACATGTGGCTCCTAAGGTGGGGGTCCCTAAACTTTTTGGAAGCACTATTAAGGTGAATTGAACATAGCATCATGATATTTAATGGTAAAGTATAAATATGGCTGTGTACATCATACATGATTAGTAGTGTTTGGTTATAACTGCATAAGTTATATGGTCCTCTCTCCCATAGCTGGGATTATGCTCTCCCTAATTTTAATTCCCTGGAGCCAATAGCAGTCTGAAAGTATAATACACAAAATTTCAGGAATAAATAGTTGATATTTGAAATTACACACAATTTTGAGTTGGATTATGAGAACTTAAAGCATCCTATACATTCCTGCCCAAGAATTTAAATTATCGCTTTATTCAGAGTGCCCATATTGTAAGCTACCTGTCTGCTAGTCACTTAACTATTTTAGTTTTTAGGTCTACTGTTAAGACTGCCTGTTTTCACCTTTATTTCATTAATTGCTCCAAAGGAAAAAGGTGGTTGTTTTAGGAATTCAGATATTCCAAAAGGGAGGTATACTGAGTCCTCTTCAACTCTCCCAGCATGCTCGATGTTCAGTATACTGCAAAAAAGTACTCTCGAGTGAGAAAGAGGGGAATGCCCAGTATACTGCTATACTCCTTCTACTCTACTGTAAATGTGTCTATATGTCTAACTTATAATTTTTATCATCTGCTGTTATAGACACCTGCTGAGAGTCTTAAAGAAAGGAAGGAATGTGATTCTGAGATAGAAATTACCTATTAGGTACACTCTGAAAGTTATTTTACTTCTTTAAATTAGCTTTTGTCGTCATGTCATTTGTTGTTCCTGTTGCTGCTACATCCTAAAAGTTACTTCATTTCTTTATGAATATCACTGCTCAATCTTTTAAAAAGGTGTTTTACCTCACATCAATATTAAAGTCAAATATGAAAAATTAAATTATTTTAATTTCAAACCTGTTATACTATATAAATGCAAAGATCCAGAATATTATAAAACTTAAAACAAAATGTTCTGGAAATCATTTTACACTTGTAGTGGTAGCAAATCTCTAGGTATACTTAAGCTTTCTTCTGATGCTGCACACTGATGTGTATTTTAAAATGCAGAAGAGTGACCTTTAAAATGATATTTGAGAGAAGAAATACAAATTAACCACTGTGTGGTCACAAGCAGTAACTCAGACCCAGTGGTTTACTCCCACACACTCACACAAGAGACAAACAAGGATTTACCTGCTCTGCCTTTGGTCACGCTGGGGACAAATTCTATTAACAGATTTGCTTTCAAAATGATGTTAACTTGTGAGTACTGAAGGAAGACTTGTCCCTATAAATGGTTTTAACATGTCAACATTCTAATTAACATCCACATGTAAGGGGCCTGTTGTTGTTGGCTGATCTGCCTCTGTAATCCTAACAAACCATTCAATTGAAAAGCCCTGTTGATGTAGTGTATAGTAGTCTGTGGCTTTTGGGGGGAAAGGGGATATTAAAGCTGGATCCAGATTACAAATGTTTAACCTGGCAACAAACACCATGACCTCTCAAGCAAATATTGTGTCATTAATATAGCAATATCCACACATGGGGTTGGCAATCTGAAGGGTGCTGTCTGTAAACATTTTCAAATTATATTTGAGATCCTTAATTAACCCCATTAGGCTTACAGATTGAAGTCAGCACCCAAATAACACTGAATAGAAACAGGAATATGGTTATTTTGTATATTTTTGTACATAGTTATTTTTGTGTACTATGTGATTCTAAACCAATCTAACAAGACTTTAAATTCACTTTCCCCTTAAGGATCAAATTTTTAACAAGTAGAAAAAATATGAAATTAATAGTCATCAAAATGGATATCTTGTTTAGAATTTGAAAGTTACTTTAAATTCCATGTTTTTGACCTCAAATTAAAGTTAAGAAATGGAGATGTTAAGTGTGTAAGTTAGTGACATACACATGTTGGTATGCAGATGTTGTATTATCATGTCTAATAAGTTACTTATATATACATCAAAGTTTTAAAATTGAGAACTGTGAAAAAATGAATCCAAAATTTCATTCCAACAACATTATGAGCTGATGGTAGTTTTCATAAGTTCATCCTTGCCTCTAGATGTACCACCCCCATCACAGTGGTATGACTCCAAGTTGTCAATTCTCTATTATTTCTTTATGCATCAAGTGATGGCCACTGGTCTTGTTTCTGAGCCTGATGTAGTGTTTAATCACTTTCTTTGTACTGCTTACAGTACTTTCCTTGCCATGATAAGAGTCTTTTAACTTTTTTCTTTTCACTGCTGGGATTGAACTCAAGGCCTCCCATGTGCTAAGCAGAAACTAGACTGAACTAGGCGTCAGTTCCCTGTCCTTAGATTTGCTGTCCCAGTTATCCATTTGTGTACTTTGGCATCATTTTCTGTTCTTCTTATCTACTGGCCTAGCCAGTCTTACTGTGTTCAGCAACCAGCAATTGTATCTCCCAGTACAGTTTCCTAGACAACCTCTCTTCAATCTAAGACACGAAAAATGCTTCAGTGTGTCCTCTGTCTATCTTCCCTACATTTCGTGATTCACATAATTCCTCAGTAGCTTTGGATGCTTCCTGACGGCTATTATCCTAAATGACTAAGTAAGTAAAATTCTGCTGGACTGGCTTTGCTCCAACAATGTGTAATTCATACTGTAATTCTCCTCACTTGAGATTAGATATCAAAACAAAATAGTAATGAGAACCTCTTCATTTTGATGAAAGTATACTATAACCTAGAACTCACTGGATGGAAGCTAGAAAGCACCATTTGGTAGTCTTTTTTTTTTTTTTTTTTAAAGATCTTTTCTTTATTTACATTTCAAATGCTATTCCGAAAGTTTCCTATACCCTCCTCCCCCGCCCTGCTCTCCTACCCACCCACTCCCACTCCTTGGCCCTGGCGCTCCCCTGTGCTGGGTCATATAAAGTTTGCAAGACCAAGGGGCCTCTCTTCTCAGTTTCATTTTTAGAGTGCTCATAAGTGAAGTCTATTTTTAGAAACATCCATTCTTACTTGCATAGTAGGCACATATAAATATGTATATGTGTGTATGAATATATATTCTGTCTTTCTACTTCTGTCTCTGTCTTTCTATGTCTTGTGTTTTATGTCCCTTATATAACTTACTCAGACCTTCAGAAGTTTCTCAGGCTTTTAAAATTTCTTTCCCACTCTGAGGAAAATACTCAGTCATCCTAATTTTATTACATAAAAATTCCATATTTACTAAAAATATTATTTGCTTTCTTACATCTTTTTAAATATTTCTTCTCTTGCTTACTGTTTTTTCCTTTCCTTTTTTTTTCTTTCTTTCTTTCCTTTTTTTTTTTTTTTTTTTTTTTTTGGTTTTTCAAGACAGGGTTTCTCTGTATAGCCCTGGCTGTCCTGGAATTCACTTTGTAGACCAGGCTGGCCTCGAACTCAGAAATCTGCCTGCCTCTGCCTCCCGAGTGCTGGGGTTAAAGGTATGCGCCACCATGCCCAGCTTCCTTTTTTGATAGCACTAACATAATAGCACCAATAAATATATTTATCATCTTATTTAAAGAAAATTCAACTACATATGTAGCATAATTTAATAAATTATGGTTACGTATACTGTTAAACTGAGGCTTTGTAAGTACTAAGGATACCTCATAGAAAGCATAAGATAGCCTTGCAAGTGCATTGCAAGTCAGGATAGTGATCTGCCATACCCATGATTTTGATCTAGATGAATGAAAGTAGTAGACTAAAGCAGCAGATAAACACCAAAGCATCCTCAAACTGTACTTAGAGCATCCAGCCGGAGACAGGGGAATTAGACATGTTACAGCTGTGACACTGGTGGAAGAGTTTGGGAGAGTTTAAGTCAAGTCTTCTCTCTCTTCTCCCAGTTGCTGTTTTCTTAGCCAGGAACTTTATGTTATAGGATAAACACTAGCAACTGGAAGGACTTGCGTTTTCAGCTGTTCTCAAGGGCACTGTGCATTCACTCAAAAACTAGAAACCATCCTGACCTAAAAGTGGGAGTTTGGGGTAGACTTTTTTTAGACTCTGACTGTAAGTCACTTACTCAACTCATTAACTTATATTTGGACCAGGTACAAATATATAAAAAATATGAGGCTTTTTTCCAGGGCCTATATGGGTCAAATTAATGGTGGCTAGTTACCATCTTTGTCATCAGGGCATCCTTTGAACTTTCTCTCCATGAGTAAAGGAGCGATTTTTCTGACTCAGTAGATCCTGAAATCTCTGTCCTTTCCCCACTGTAACCACTAGGAAAGATGAGGCCTAGAATGCAATCTTCCTAAACACTTGGAACTGTGATGTTGATGTTATTTTCACATTTTGCCTAGTTAAGCTTTCCTGCCTGTGCAGGAGCAAAAGAGGAAAAACAATCTCTGAAGTACAAATGGATTTCCTTTCATGTGTCAGCCAGGCTCTAAGAGTTATATGACTCGGGGCAGTCTAGATTTCTTGTGGATTGGAACTCTATTTTTCTTAGATATGTTTTCTGGCTACCAGGTCTTTTATCAAATTTATTATATGTCAATCTGTATTTCATTTCTCAATTGAGACAGGAGGTAAGGTTGATTAGAAGAGAATCTTTGTAGTGTGTACATGTAACAGATTCATGCGTATAATCCAGAGACTACTGAATATAGAAAATAGCAACAGCAAGACATTTAGAAAGGACTCATAAAGGGATGCTATCTGCTTCATCTTTTTCTCTAGAATGTCTGTTTCACTGAACCTGAAATATGAAAATAAAAGTAAGGTACAACATGGCAGTAGAATCTAGAGCAGAAGAAAGAACATGTATTGAGCAGGAAGCAGTATATATAACCTAGGCATATGGGCTTGAAACAACAAAGTAAGGACAAATAAGAAGAAGAAATTCCATTGTCTGTACCCACAGAGTTCATGGGCCTTGACATCATTTTTTGCTGGGAGAGGAGCCATTAGAAGAAGCAGGAGTAGGTAGGTATATCTATTGTCCATAGGTGGTGCCATTGCTTTGAGAGCACATGAAGAAGTGAAGGAGATAATAACCATGCCAAGGACATGGGCTAAGAAAACACAGATCAGTGACTTTCTCTGTTGGTTATAAATGACAATTCATTAAAAATCATTGATATTTATTTAAGACCTGAACAGCCTTTGTTAGTTTCACAGAGAAAAACAATTACAGTTTGTTCTTTCAATCAATCCAATCAAGGAATGTTCATGAAACCCAGATTTGGCACTGGGTCCCAGTGAATCTATTGATATGAGCTCTTTTCAAAGTGTTCTTTCAATATGTGCTGCTGTAGTGAATCTTCCTATCCAGGAATAATTTCAGTCAATGTGTCTTTTACATCTCTGCTTCTGACCTCACAAGATTAGAGGTTCAATAAAGACCCTAAAAAGAAAAAATCCAATTTTAAAGTAATATGACTGGTTCCCAAGCAAAAGGGAGTTTGATGTAGAAAGAGAGAAATCAGGGATGGAACAGATCCTGCCTCCATCCTGAAAGAGATGGAACATCAAGGAAATAAGCACACACACACACACAAAGAATGTTGGTAATATACTTTCACTCTCTTTCTGACTCCGTAGCCCAAAACTAATCAAGACTTTGTTGTCTTACACAAATTACATATATTGTTAATATGGACACTATGTGCATGTGTGTGTGTGTGTGCGTGTATGTGTGTGTGTGTGTGTGTGTGTGTGTGTGTGTTTACATGTGTGTGTTTCTGTGTGTATGTTTGAGTATGAATTTATTTCTTTGTCTCTTTACTGTAACTAACCATGTTATATAATGGTCATAAGTAAAACTCATTGAATAAATCATGGACAAGGGTAGCATTGTTCAATGGAGTTCTCTAGAAGTTCTAACTGGATGAGGGCAGTGCTGGCATCTCTTAGACCTGTCAAGTTACTTTAAAGAATGGGCTTGTGGTTACTTGGTTATAATTATTTCCTATAGTAGCACAGGGACTTTTGTGTCCATTTGGATGCTATGAATCTAATAAAGATAGGAAATGGCATTCACAGGACACAGATTCAGTCTACTGTGCATTTTAGAGGAGTGCATTCCTCTGAAGCCTTAACTATCCACTTATCATTTTCAGTCAGTCATTTGGTTCATTGTTTATTATAAATTATTGGATTATCATAAACAATTGGATTATTATAAATTCATTAGATTATCAATATTTAAGTGAAAAATTTATCTACTATATGCTTGGCCTGACTTTTAAACAATATTTAAAACATAATGTCATAGCTGAAAAGATGGCTTTATGGTTAAGAGTGTTTGCTGTTCTTGCAGAAGACCAAAGTTCAGTTCCCAGCACTAATTCCAGCAGTTCCAACATGTTTGTAATTTCAATCCCCAGTCATCTGACAGCCCCTTTTGGCATCCTTAGAAACCAGCACAGACATAGCATGTACACATATGCATAATGAACAGGTTTTTAAACAATTAGGGGAAAGAAATAAAAGCAAAACATTAGAAAAAGCAAGGGGTGGGCTGGGAAGATGGCTAATTGATTAAGAAGAGCTATTTTTGTAGAATACTGTAGTTACATTCTTAAAATCCATGTTAGAGGGCTTGCAACTATCTGTATCTCCAGTCCCATGGATATAACAATCTCCTTGAGCCTTCTTGGGAACCCCAGATATGTGTCATACACACACACACACACACACACACACACACACACACACACACACACACAAACACTCACTCATGCCTACACTTTCATGCATAGACAGACTTATATGCACATACTCATACACACATACACCCTCATATTCAGACATACTCACATAAACTTATACATACATATACATCCTTACAGGTAGACATACACATACAGTCATCAACATACACAAAATTCAGAAAATATAATGGCATTTTACACAACATTGCTAAATTTTAGTTAAGAATGTTCTTAAATCTTTTTAGTGTATATTTGGGAAGAGAGATACTTTTAAAAAATCCTAAATATTAAATAAAAATTACAAAGAAGGATTAATGGGTTTCTACTTCCTTCTGTCATCACAGATTTTCTCCTTCCCAGGGTCTTTCTTATGCACCAAACATTTCCTTGAACATTGTCATATTTCTAGGTGTGTATAACTGTGGAAAGAATATATCTGTTGACACTTGAGGAGGCAAAGGGAGCTTAAAACTGATCACAACCAATATGGAAATAAAAATATGATTTTATATTCTCTTTAGGGTCCTGAACATATAATTATTCAGAATATTAAGAATAAATATACTGAAATGTTTTTTCACAAGAGAAGATGCATTCATCCTTGCACACACATCATTATCCATTTTAAAAGTTCTTGAACATTTTATAGAATTCCTTGAATTTATATTATTTTTAGTTTTAATATTATCACATTTTACCTTAAGAATAATTGTTCACGGTCCAAATACTTTACCATAATGGAAGAAAGTTCTGTAAAATTTTACTTCCTGTAACTACTAACTCCAAAGTAAAAACTAAATACAGGAGAATGCCAGAAAATTAATCACTTAACCAGAAGGTCCTCTAGTCTAACTATATACACGAGATGCAAACAATCACTCTAAGATAGCATAGTGGGTATTTTTCAGGCTCTTAGCTGGAAGCATACACTAATGTCATACAAGCATGGACTTGACCCCCATGAAAGCAGAGGCAGCTGATTGAAAAGCAGTTAGAAATGAACATGAACATCTGAACAGGAGCTATAAGCATTTATAGTAATAAGATTATAACAAATATTTAAATACTTTTTTCTGATTTTGAGACATGGGTTATTAAAGTTATAAGAATTAACAAACCATTGTCCCCAGTCTTGACTAAGAAAAGAGCCCATAGACTTCCAAAGACTTCAGTCTAAGCTACATAAGCAGGTTCTCAGGCAGAGTGCCTGTGATCACACTCATCATTGAAAAATACACTACATATTTGCTTGTTTGTTTATATGATCATTTTCTGTTCCCTGCTCCTCAGTGCAAACTTTATGGCAAAACTTAAGCTGTCTTCTCAGTGCTACAAAGAGACCACACATGATAAAAATCAACATTTCAGAAAGCTTTTGTAAAACACTACACTAGGGACTAGGATGATGGCTCAGTCAGAAAAGTGCTTGTCAGTTGAGCATGCTTCTAGAGTTCAAAATTCCAGCATCTACATAAAGAAGCTGCATATGGAAGCTGTTATCAGTTGTCTCAACACTGGGAAGGCAGAGTCGGCTGCATCCCTAGATCTTTCTGGCTAATGAGGCTAGCTGAATTAGGGAGGAAGACATTCAACATTAAACTCATGCTGACATATACATGTGCATCTATGAGGGCCCATTTATACATGGACTTTCACACATACACAAAACATGCAAGCACATTCATAAACATTAACAAAATAAAAATAATCAAGTTGTACTTAGTAGCTTGAGCTATTTGCCCTTCCACCTTTCTAGTCTTGATAAGACTTAACATTTATTTTAGTTAAAATATGGGCACTATATATAATAAATATAAACAGAAAACAATAAAAGCCCATGTTTCCTACAGAACTTATTATTTAGAGCCATTGTTAGTCATGCTAGTGATAAACAGTCATTTTTCTTTGGAAATATGGCTGGTAGTTGATTTCTTGTGTCCTCTGGATAGCTCACACCTATGCACATATGAACATCACTAAATGGACTCAGTGGGTTAAATAAATAAACAAACAATATAACAAGGGAATTAATTTGGGATTGAGATGTATTAGGAGGGGTCTTGGAGGTATGAAGGAGATAGAGGAAGATGGATATCAAGATACATTGTATGCATATGAAATTTCCAAATTATAAAAACTATCATTTTTAATCAAAATGTTTCTTGAATATTTCCTTAACCCCACCATTTTTTCTTGTTTCTTGCAGCTTGTCTAATTCACCAAACAGTATAGTAATGGATATGTGGTTTAAAAAAATTGAGTCCTGCTTTCCAGAGCATAATAGTGAAATTCTCCCACAGTGGCTGGTGTCCTCTGTGTTTGTGCATTATGCTCTATATTAGTTTATATAAGAATAACTGTGGAGATTTCCTCTACTGTTTTTTTTTAACCTCTATTATCAGTATTTTCTCTTTGTTTGAAACATCATTATTCTCCTGTCCCCTGTTTTCTCCACTCTAGAAAATTCAAAGGCACTTGATTAGTAGCATACTTTCATTAGGAAGCCTTTTCTAGTGTAATAAATACAAACTGGTACAACTCTCAATTGTTAATCTACTTCCTTCTGTTTAGAGCCTATCTGGACAGCTTTGTGGATCAATATTATAGTTCTAGTTGCAGTCTTGATTGGGTAGTAAAATCAACTACTATAAGATGTCAAAAATTAAAGGAATGTAAACAGGGTGATAAAGAAGTTGATTCTTGAACTTAGGTATTCTGAGTGGTGTGAGGTGGAATCTCATGGTTGTTTTGATTTGCATTTCCCTGATGACTAAGGATGCTGAACAATTTTTTAGGTGTCTCTTGGCCATTTGAGATTCCTCGGTTGAGGATTCTTTGTTTAGCTCTGTACCCCATTTTTTAAATAGGGCTATTTATTTCTCTGGTGTCTAACTTCTTGAGTTCTTTCTTTATATTTGATATTAGTCCTTTATCAGATGTAGGGTTGGTACAGATTTTTTTTTCTTTATTTACATTTCAAATGCTATCCCAAAAGTTTCCTATACCCCTCCCCCCACCTCTGCTCCCCTACCCACCCACTCCCACTACTTGGCCCAGGCCTTGCCCTGTGCTGGGTCATATAAAGTTTACAAGA
>NC_034611.1:256744-265753 GCF_900095145.1 Mus pahari | reverse complement strand
TCCAGGCTGCCCTCTGACCGGCAGTGGACTGGAGCAAAGATAGTTCTCCTGTCTCAGGCCAGGAGACTGCTCCCAGGCAGACACCCCTCCTCAGGCGGGGAAAGGCGCCAGATGCCGGATCAGGCCTCAGGCAGGTAAAAAAGCTGGATGCCCGATCTAGCCTGTGGACTGGTCCCGGATGAACACCCCTCCTCAGGCGGAGAAAGGCGCTGGAAGCCGGATCAGGCCTGGGGACTCCCCAGCGAACACCTGTCCACCTCTCCTCGGGCAGGGAAAGGCGCTGGATGACCGGAACCAGACACGGGTTCCCTCCCAGAAGCTGTGACTCTTCTCCAGTCCACCCTCTCCCCAGCAGTGCACCGGAACCAAGATGGCTCACCTTCCAGTTCAGCCCTGGAGACTGCTGGGCAGACAACCCTCTTCAGGCGGGGAAAGGCGCTGGATGCCGGATCAGGCCTGGGGACTCCCCAGCGAACACCTCTCCACCTCTCCTCGGGCGGGCGGGGAAAGGAGCCGGGTGCCGAGTCAGACCTGGGGACTGGTCCCAGTCGAACACCCCTCCATCGGTACAGATATTTTTATCCAATCTGTAGGTTGCCATTTTGTCCTGTTGACAGTGTCCTTTGTCTTACAGAAGCTTTTCAATTTTATGAGTGTGCCGTTCCCCCTAGCCTTGAGCAGGCTGGCTCAGACCTGACTTGCCACCGCAGGCTAGCCCACCTAGGGTGTAGCC
The DNA here is from genome assembly GCF_900095145.1 of Mus pahari. NCBI lineage: Eukaryota > Metazoa > Chordata > Mammalia > Rodentia > Muridae > Mus > Mus pahari. Next base: position 265,020 of record NC_034611.1, on the reverse strand, counting down.
TTCAGATCTAGGTGAAGTATTGTCCTGTCACACTTGCTACTTTCCTCCAAGAAGGCACTACCTGCTGAGAGGCTGAACCTGTTTTCCTGACACTATCCTGACAACAAGATCCTAGCATGGTGGGGGATGCCCCCCTCCCCCTTTATAAGCTCAGACTCATTAGTAAACATCAGCCTTTATCAGAGGATTTTGTCTTGGCTCATTATTTCTCTTGCTGCCTTTTCCATGCAAACCCCATCTTTCCTTTCAGGAATCCAGTAACTGATGGCCTCTGGTTGTTTATGCTTTAAGACTACCCAACAAGTGGTCTGAAAGCAGAAAGAAGGACTGGGGTACACTGTCTTGGTGGGGCTTCACAAAAAACTGAAGAAAATGTATCCCTGCACGGTAAGCAACACACAGTAGTAGTGTTGGTGCAACAAATTTCATCTTTTGAAGACTGTTGATCACAAGGTTGTAAAAAGGATGCAGGCTAGACTGAGTTAGTGTCAGCCCAACTCTGATATCAGCTATAGGTTGACAGTTGAAAATAAGATTGGAAAATTCTGAACAGGCATTTGTCCGCAGTCAAGAAGTATATGAGGTGGGAGGAGTAGGGCTTAAAAGAATAAAATAAAATAAAAAGAGTAAATTAATACAAAAAACAAAAAAGAAAGGGGGATGCTAGATATACTAATGACATGAGAAAGAAAAATCAAGAGAGAAGGAAAATAGAGTTTGGAGCTCTCCCAGGGACAGAAGGAAATCTGGAGACATCCTGCTTTTTCTCTGGCCCCTCCAGGAAACATCCTTAGTTCTGGTTACATCAAATTCTTTACCATCTCTGTATTGTCTGTGTTTGGTGTACCAATCTGTCCATTTGTCAATTCGTGTCTGTTTTTGTTTCGTTGTCTGAATGACTGTTGTTCAATGATTCATATTGAAAGAAAAAAATGGTTAAACATTTATCTTCTGGCTATCCATCTCTTGCTTCAGTCTCAATTTTCATAGCAGAGGCTGATTAAAGTTGCCTCATACCCTTAGCCAGAAGTCAAGCACAGCAGGAGAAGCCCTGCTGAAAAGCCACTTTTAAAGGAGTCTGCAGCTCCTTGGTTCTAAGGCAAATAAGCTGATAGTTGTTGTTTTTTGTTTTTTGTTTTTTTTTCCTAGAAAAATCTCTGCAATTGTAATTATTGAGTTCAGCAAATGACAAAGTGCTTTTTATCTTGAAATTATAGCTAGAAAAGGTAAAAACTTTTTGATTGGTCTAAATTTATATGATCATGTAGCTGCTTCATTTAGTTTCTGATTGGTCTTAATGGTATAAATATGCTCTGCATGCCTTGGTCATAGACTATTGGCTTATAAGTTATTGAGTATGATTAAAAAGGTATAACATTGGTAACAAGAAAGTTAGCTTACAATTGGAAACTCAGGGTTGGAGTCATTCTAAACAACACGTGGAATGAACCTGCCCAGGAAACTAGGTCTCTAAAGATACTTCTAAATTGGGATAATATTTTATGTAATTCTTATTCTAGAAATTTATAAAGAATAAGATTTAAAATAATGTTTCTTTAATGAAGCATTAAAAGTTGCACTGTCATGTATTCATATATACGAACTGGCAGCCAAACTTCATAACATGAAAGTGATGGTCTTGGTGTTGATTTTAAAGAGAATAGATTGTTTAAAATTGGGTTTTGTCTCCAAAAGTTATGATTATACCTTAATATTGCAAAAGAAACTTAAAAAATTATAATTAAAATTGCCAGTGTTCCACTGACTGCAGTTTGCAGTTTGATCTCAAGTTTAGGATTTTTAATTCACCCATATATTGTATTTAGGATGACTACAAGAGTCATCATCTTATGAGAGTGCTAATGTAGCTTACAGCAGCCATTTGGCCATACAAAGCAAAGAGAGACTTATCTGGATATATTCATCTTTGTGCAGAAACTGGACCCTTGTACAATGAGTTTGGCTAGGGTTGCTGACATGCAGAGGACTAGAGCACAAGCAATGCTTTCACAGCACTAAGGATATAAGGAATGTTTTAAGTACAAATTATCTTAAGAAAGACTGTCCAAAAATTGGAGTCATAGACAGATAGTTGAATTGTTCCTCTGGAATCTGTCCTCACTGCAGGAGAGATAATATTTGGGCCAGGACTCAGTCATTATGTTCAGATTAAGAAATATTTACAGTTGAGTTAATGCAAAGCTCAGAGCAGCCTCAGTGAGGCTTGTGTGGTGTTTCTTTTGCAAACCCAGCATTTTAGAAGTTTTTGGGACCTTGCCCCTCCTTGCCTTTGGGGATTTATTTTTAAGTCAAACAACATTATTACAGATCTAACCAGGGGTTGTTCAAAATAAACTTTAAACTTAAGATTTATGAAAGACCAATGAGGCTGTGGAACTTCTGAGGGCATAAAAATCTAGCCTGCCTACTCCATATAGAATTATTATCGATTTGGAAGGTTGCTTTTTCCTTTACATCCTGATAATTATAAAGTGTTTGCTTCTAGTGAGCTTGTGTTCATTAGAAAGTTTTGCATCTTGGTATGGCCTTACATTATGTAAGAAAGTTTTTTTTTTTGGGGGGGGGTCTCTGCTTCAATACAAGAAGCTGGGACTTTGAATCTTTCAGTGTATATTGTTTCTTATATGGAAAGTATTTTATTAGCTAATGCCTCTGAAGGGAAAGGACGTTTATTACAAATCTTTGCTCTTATACAACGAGTGATAAAGTTTTGGGGAGTAGCTGTTGCTCCAGAAAAGATTCAGAGGTAATATCTTTTTAATACTCAGGGCCTCAGTTATATCCTAAAAAATTGTGGCACAGAAAATTCAAGAAAGAAAAGATGATTTGTTTACTTCAAATTGTTTTTAAAAGCTTCCAGATGTTAATTGGCTAAGACCTCACCTTAAGCTCCCCACAGGAGGACTTAAGCCTTTGTTGGATGTTATCAAGGGAGATGCAAATTAACTGGTGAAAAACAAAAAAACTTTGCAGAAAGTAAAGGAAGCTTCTGTAGTCAATTGTTATCAATTGTAATCAATGATAATCAAATATTAGCTGTGTATTCTAGTTACTGTTATTCAATGTGCCCACAACAATTCTTTGGCCAAAGAGAGCATTAATGTGGAAACATCTTTCTTCATCTCCAAGTAAAGTTTTAACATCCTATTATGAATCTGTTGTGGTGTGAATAAAGAATTGTAAGATAAAATCATGAAGATATTTTAGAAAAAAAAGTCTTAAAAACCTGATGAGACATCTGTTCCTTGTTTCAAACAGCAATTAAATTGGTTATTGCAGAATATTGATATTTGGCCTATTGTATAGAAAACTTTTTAGGTAAAGTTGATAATCATTTTCCAAAAGATAAGTTGCTTTTGCCTGCTTTTGCATTTTCTGTAAATTTATGCATGCATGCATACCATAAAAAATACATCTACTGTATTTATTAACAGCCCTTCTAAAGGAAATACAGGGACAAAGAGTGGAGCAGAGTCTGAAGGAAAAGTAATCCAGAGACTGTCCCACCTAGGGATCCATCCCATCTGCAGACACCAAACCCAAACAATATTGAGGATGCCAAGAAGTGCTTGCAGACTGGAGCTTGGTAGGCTCTTTCCTGAGAGTTTCTTCCAGCATCTGACTAAAACAGAAGGGGATGCACATAGCCAACTACAGGACTGAGCACTGGGACCACTATGGAAGAGTTAGGGGTAAGACTGAAGGAACTGAAGGTGTTTGTAATCCCATAAGAAGAACAACAATATCAACCAGACCCCCCTGAACTCCCAGGGACTAAACCACCAAGAAAAGAATGCTAGGGCAGTGAGGCAGGCTTGGGTGGGTGGACAGGGGAGGTCACTCATAGAAGCATGGGGGAGAGGATGAGACAGGGGGGTTGTGGAGGGGAAACCAGGAAGTAGGATAACATTTGAAATGTGAATAAATAAAATAACCTATAAAATAATGAGTTAATGATTCTAGGAGTTCTGTCTTTAGATAGTTAATACAAGTAATGGCAGCACTACTTTAAATTAGGTTTTATATGAAAGTTATGCTGTATATATATTTATGAGTTTAATTTCAATAAGCATCATCTTTCCAATTATCATCTTTTTGCATTTAAAATTACTATTTTTTTCCTACAAAGACAGGAAAGTTCTGCTCCCTCTTCCTTTCAGGAAAACTGGAAACAGCCTCAGGGGTAGACAGACAGAAGAAACAAATAGCAAGGTTATATTAAGAACTGGTTGGGGACTTGGGTATGGGCCCTAGTCATAGACAACAGCTGCAATCAGCACTAGTGGAAGTCCAACAGGACAATGTGGTCCTTGTTAGTACAAATCTAGGGGAGAAGCCTTAACTGATGCTCTGTCAACCTGGGACAGAATTGTTGAACCTACTCCTCTCCAGGGATTTGCTATAGGAAAATTAAAGTTCAAGAGCCTTTGAGCATTAAAGATGAAATTCACACGGTTGTCTGTTCAAGTTACAGTTGTGGTCAGACTCCAGCAGATGGTCAGGGAGGGCTGTAGTCCACAACAGTATGCTCTTTGATCCACTAAAAGATCTAAGGAAACATCCAGAGAACATCAAAATATTATAATGATGTTTGGAGTATGGAGAAATTTAGGAGTAGGATCACAGACAGGAACTTTAAGAGATAATTTGTGAATTATGAGAGAAGGCTGTGATAAGAGATAGGAAAGGACTTGAAGACTCAGTCTGTGTTCTGCCTACTTAATTTGGCAAAGCAATTACATAGAAATGTAATGTCCCAAAAAGATCACTTGGTGAGTCTAATTCTCAATATTAATAAGACAAAGAATCCTACTTGTGAAGATTGACCCTAATACGAACTTCATCTTGATTCTTGTAATACATGTGTCCTTATAACCAGTTCCTGAGAATTATTGTTCAGAGGGATGAGATTTTTGTTGTTCAATTCTCAGTTTCAGAGGGATTAGTCATGGTCACTTAGTGTCATTAACACAAGTAGCAGTAGTCTGTGGTGAAGGACCACACAGAGGAAGTCAGGGAGGGGGTGAGGAACAGACAAGAAATACACACAGGAAATCAGGGATGGGGTGAGAGAAAATACTCATCCTAGGATCTGTTCTTAGTGATCTCCCAGCAGTAAGTCTCTTTCTAAAGTTTTCAGCACATCACAAAATCATGCCCCAGCAGAAGACTTGAACTCTAACACCTAAGCCTGTGAAGGGAAATATTCATATCCAAACTGTAACACTCATTCATACTGAATTTCTGTCCTATTCCCTGGCCTATTCATATAGATGGGGAAATTATTATCTCTGAGAAAAAATATGGCAAGGAAGAATTTTTATAAATATTTTAACTGAAATACTTTGTCAAGAGTCACTTATCAAACCTTCTAAGGAATGCCTCAGTCATAACTATATGGTATGTACACACAGGCATCTCTCCTAGGCTGGCTTGCTTAAATGAAGTCAATAGTTTCAATTATTAGGTTTTGTTTTCAGGCAAATAGACAACTATCTTCTTATAAGCGAATAATTGACTGGAGTTATCATTTCATGAGAAATTACAATGAAGACTATGACAGAAGGCTTCTGACCAGAGTTTGGATTCCTTTTATTTTCTTCTGATTGCAGATAAGTTAATATTTCCATCACGATTTGAAAGCTTAGTTCTCAATGCAGTGATTCAGAGGTGGGGCTTTACAGAGATACTTGTATCATGAAGTTTTCATTTATCAATGGAAGAGTCTTATTAATCTGGTGAGCTACTGGGTAGGAAGGCCTCATTGAAAAGAATAGATCTCTGGCCAAACCTCTCGTGTTGTGCTCTTTGTTACCAAACATTTTCTCTCCCTCTATAATCTCAATTTCTTAAATGCAGATCAATTCACACTAGTACTAGATTCTTTGAGCAAAATAAACATTCCCTCTAGTAAAAGGTAATACTTATTTATTTGGTAATCAAAGATGTATATTTATGGACATCAATTCTGACTACAATGATTATTATTCATTTTCTATGAAAAGCTAAACCAAAAGAATACAATTTCAAAATCACACATGTTATTTTAAAATGTATTTATATATTATTTGCTTAAAAATTTAAATTAAAATAAAATTACATTAATTCAACCCCTTTTTACTCACCAGCCACTTCAAAGTCTCCTCCTTTCAACTTCTTTCATGTCCTCCCCCATTTTAAGATTGAGAACATTCCTTCTCTGATTATCATTGTTGCACACACTCATATGTCTGTCTGTCTGTCTGTCTGTCTGTCTGTCTGTCTGTCTGTCTGTTTATAAGTATGTATCTGCTATTTGTATTTGTGCATATGCTTTTGAGTCCATTTTTGTTTCTGAATCGGATTTCAGGGTTGACTGTTTTAGTTGATCACCCAGTTAGGATGATCATCCCTAAGAGAGGCTAATTAGAACAATATCTCTTGTAGACTAGGCTGCCTGAAATGTAGTTGAGTATGACCTTGAACTCGTGATCCTCCTGCCTCCACCTCTAAAGCACTAGAATTACAGGCATATGCCTCCAGGTCCTTGTCAGATGAAACCACCTTGAGAGAAGATTACCCTAAACAGATGTGTGTTACAGATAATGTAGTCAGACTGGTCAATATTGGAATATGAATTTTACTTTTATGAAAAGATATAAGCTAGAATTTTGAACAGACTAGGCTCTAGAGATGGTATTTTGAGAAGCACTAAATATGCCGGGTGTGGTGGCACATGCCTTTAATCCCAGCACTTGGGAGGCAGAGGCAGGTGAATTTCTGAGTTTGAGGCCAGCCTGGTCTACAAAGTGAATTCCAGGATAGCCAGGGCTATACAGAGAAACCCTGTCTCGAAAAACCAAAAAAAAAAAAAAAAAAAAAAGCACTAAATATATCTTCTCATAATCTAGCATTTCAACACTGTTTTATGCAACTTAAGGGGTAGATAAATGGGAAAAATGAAGAGTCACAATGCATAGGCCATACTGTTTTATTTGCATGTTGAACATTTTATGAAATGATGCTATATCTTTAGAAGGTAGATAATTTACTCTATTGTGACAATATACTTGATTTTTGTTTGTTTTTTAAACATTTTTTTTTAAGATATTTTCTTCATTTACAATTTAAATGCTATCCTGAAAGTCTCCTATACCCTCCCCTTGCCATGCTCCCCAACGCAAACACTTCCCGCTTCCTGGCCCTGGCATTCCCCTGTACTGGGGCATAGAATCTTTGCAAGACCAAGGGCCTCTCCTCCCAATGATGGCCAATTAGGACATCTGCTACATATGCAACTAGAGACATGAGGTCAGGGGGTACTGGCTAGTTTATATTGTTGTTCTTCCTATAGGATTACAGACCCCTTGGGAACTTTCTCTAGATTCTCCACTGGGGGCTCTGAGTTTCAACCAATTTTCAGGTTCTGTTTTTATGTCTCCTTTTTCATTTCTGATTTTGTTATTTAGGATACTGTCCCTGTGCCCTCTAGTCTGGCTAAGGGTTTATCTATCTTGTTGATTTTCTCAAAGAACCAGCTCTTGGTTTGGTTGATTCTTTGTATAGTTCTTTTCTTTTCCACTTGGTTGACTTCAGCCCTAAGATTGATTATTTCCTGCCATCTACTCCTCTTTGGTGAATTTGCTTCCTGTTGTTCTAGAGCTTTTAGGTGTGCTGTAAGGCTGCTAGTGTATGTTCTCTCTAGTTTCTTTTTGGAGTTACTCAGGGCTATGAGATTTCCTCTTAGGGATGCTTTCACTGTGTTGCATAAGTTTGGTATGTTGTGGCTTCATTTTCATTAAACTCTAAAAAGTCTTCAATTTCTTTATTTCTTCCTTGACCAAGTTATCATTGAACAGAGTTTTTCAGCTTTCACATGAATGTTGGCTTTCTCTTATTTATGTTGTCACTGAAGATAAGCCTTAGTCCATGGTGATCTGATATGATATGTGGGATAATTTCAATATTTATGTATCTGTTGAGGCCTGTTTTNTGATCAATTATATGGTCAATTTTGGAGACGGTACCATGAGGTGCTGAGAAGAAGGTATATCCTTTTGTTTTAGAATAAAATGTTCNGTAGATATCTATTAAATCCATTTGTTTCAAAACTTCTGTTAGTTTCAATGTGTCTCTGTTTAATTTCTTTTTCTAGGATCTGACCAATAATGAGAATAATATGTTGAAGTCTCCCACTATTCTTGAGTGAGGTACAATGTATTTTTTGAGCTTTACTAAAGTTTCCTTAATGAATGTGGATGCCCTTTTATTTGGAG
>NC_034611.1:242449-256739 GCF_900095145.1 Mus pahari | reverse complement strand
GGAGTTGAGAGTTCATCTTCGAAGATTTTACCTTTGATGAATATGAAGTGCCCCTCCTTGTCTTTTTTGAAAATTTTGGTTTGGAAGTTGATTTCATTCAGTATTAGAATGGCTACTCCAGCTTGTTTCTTTGGACCATTTGCTTGGAAAATTGTTTTCCAGCCTTTTACTCTGAGGTAGTGTCTGTCTTTGTCCCCGAGGTGGGTTTCCTATATACAGCAAAATGTCCTGCTTACATGGCCAGTCTGTTAGTCTATAACTTTTATGGGTCCTGTTTACATGGTCAGTCTGTTAGTCTATAACTTTTTATTCTGGAATTGAGTCCATTGATATTGAGATATATTAAGGAAAACCAATTATTGCTTCCTATTATTTTTGTTGTTAGATTTGGGGTTCTGTTCTTGTGTTGTCTTCTTTTAGGTTTGTTGAAGGGTTACTTTCTTGCTTCTTCTAGAACGTAATTTCTGTCCTTGTGTTGTAGTTTTCCCTTTATTATACTTTGAAAGGCTGGATTTGTGGAAAGATACTGTATGAATTTGGTTTTGTCATGGAATACCTTGGTTTCTCAACTTATGGTAATTGAGAGTTAGTTGGGTACAGTAGCCTGGGCTGGCATTTGCATTCTCTTAGAGTCTGTAAAACATCTGCCCAGGATCTTCTGGCTTTCATAGTCTCTGGTGAGAAGTCTGGTATAATTCTAATAGGTCTGCCTTTATATGTTACTTTACCTTCTTCCTTTCCTTCTTTTAATATTCTATCTTTATTTAGTGCATTTGTTGTTCTGATTATATGTGTCAGGTGGAATTTCTTTTCTGGTTTAGTATATTTGGAGTTCTGTAGGCTTCTTGTATGTTTATGGGCATCTCTTTCTTTAGGTTAGGAAAATTTTCTTCTATAATATTTTTGAAGATATTTACTAGCCCTTTATGTCGAAAATCTTCATTCTCATCTACACCTATTATACTTATGTTTGGTCTTCTTCTTATGTCCTGGATTTTCTGGATGTTTTGAGTTAGGATATTTTTGCATTTTGCATTTTCTTTGATTGTTGTGTCCATGTTTTCTATGGAATCTTCTGCACCTGAGATTCTCTCTTCCATCTCTTGTATTGTGTTGCTGATGCTCACATCTATGGTTCCTNATTTCTTTCCTAGGATTTCTATCTCCAGAGTTGCCTCCCTTTGGGTTTTCTTTATTGGTTCTTCTCCCATTTTTAATTCTTTGATTGTTTTGTTCAATTCCATCATCTATTTGGTTGTGTTTTCCTGTAATTCTTTAAGGGATTTTTGTGTTTCCTCTTGAAGTTCTTCTACCTATTTAGTGGTGTTTTCCAGTAATTCTTTTAGTGAGTTATTAATGCCTTTCTTAAAATCCTCTACCAGCATCATGAGATATGATTTTAAATCTGTGTCTTTCTTTTCAGGTGTGTTGAACTATCTAGGACTTGCTGTTGTGGGCATACTAGGTTCTGATGATGCCCAGTGGTCTTGGTTTCTGTTAGTAAGGTTCTTAAGTTTGCCTTTCGTCATCTGGTAATCTCTGGTGTTAGATATTCTAGCTGTGTCTGGCTGAAGCTTGTTCTGTTAGCCTCTCTCAGCACTCCTTGGAGGCCAACTCTCTCCTGAGTCTCAGTGGTCAGAGCAGTCTCTGTATGTAAGCTGTCCACTTGCAGGGAAGATGCCCAGAAGTCTGGAGCTCAGATCCACTTCCTGAGTCCAGGGGACAGAGCCTTCCCTGGAGGCAGACTCTCCTCTGGCAAGGAAGGTGCCTAGAGGTCTGGGTCTCATCTCCACCTCCTGGCTAAGGATGAAGGCCCAAAGAGACCCTTTCTAAGAAGCTCTGTTGTTTCTGCTGCCTAGGTGCTCTCCTGTGTAGACTGGTCTCAGTGATCCCAAGATCCTGGGTGTGCTTGCCCAGGTCATACCCAAGATGGGGTGGGGCTGGCCCTGATGGAAAGAATCCTAGCCACTGGGCAGGCGTTGTTCCTCTTTCCCTGTTCTGCTGGCACCAGAACCTTCGGCATTCTTTGGAACAGATATTGTGTTCCACTTACCAGTGATCCCAAGATCCTGGGTGTGCTAGGGCACCTATGGCATGGAGAGTCCTCTGGGGACCTTGGGATCTTCTGCCGGGTTCGCGCTGAAGATGACAATGTACTCTTAATTAAAAAATATATCAACCTCTTCAGTATCTTATAAAAAATTCATATATTCATTGAAAGTATTTTATAAGGAACACCTATTTATATCTACACTGAATTAAATGAGTTTTATTATATCTGCTTTGTAAACATCCCTTCTGTCTGTTTATTATTTGCCTGTCTTATTTTTTAATTTAATTAATGCAGACATCTGTGTACCTCTCCCTAAATGATTTGGCATTCTGATATTAATTACAATGTAAGCTAAGCTTAATATGATGGAAGATTTACTATCAGTAAGTTAAAGATCTGTGACAATGAGAATGGCATTTGAGAAGTGCTGTCATTCAAGAATAAAAATTGTCAGCAATCCTATTCCTATTGAAATACATAACTGCATAGAGAGACATTTTCTTTCATTTCCAGGAAACTGTCATTGATTTTTAACCTAAAGAAAATCTTTTGACCATGTTTTATTTGTTTCTTTGTTTAATTTCACAGAAGTGGCAGTCAGCATGCAATCTGTATGCTGTCAGTCCTCCTGGTGTTGGGGAATAACTTATGTTGTTTTATCAATAGTTGATTCTTTACCCATTTCTAAGTGTAATTCCATTATTTGACTGTATCAGTTTGTTTATATGGTTTCTATGGATTGAAACTCAGGCTGTTTCCAGTGTTTGTATATTTGTGTAGAGCTGCATTCACCCACTTCACAGAAAAAGACATATTAATAATGAACAAAATGTAAGCATTTTAAATTTTATATGAAGTAAAGGATGGAGGGGAAGGAGTGAGGGAGAGAGAAGAAGGAAACCTTACCTTAACAACCTCATTTTTAAATCCACTGTGAAACAGAACTGTTTCATTTCACTTTTGAGTGGAATGAAATTAAAAAGAAAAGCATATGGTTATAGTTAACAAGAAGCTCCTGCCCCTGGCAAACTAAGGTCATATCTTTCAAAAACCTCAGGACCAGAGCAGATAAAGTTTACACTGGTGGCCAAGGCAGAGATGGAGAGGAGAACCCAGAAGGTCAGAGTTACCACTATTGCCTGAATTAACAGGATTATGTCTAAGAACAAATAAACAAATCTAGGTAGCTAGAAAATGATCCCTTGTATTCTAAAAGAGGAAGCCAATTTAATTTTTTTCTTTTAAAAAAAAATACTTTTCACGAATGGAGAGACACTAAAAGAGATGCTGGTGCTCTTTCCCCCTTTCCCCTCTCTGTCACTATCTATCCTTCCCTCCATCCCTCTTTTCCTCTCCTTCTACCCTAGTGAAGTAATCAGCAAACTTCCTTGGTTTTCTGAAAAATAAAAAAACAGATTTCTCAGAACTTGCATGATCACTAAGCAAATTTAAACTTAAGAAAATTTACCTTTGGGGGTGGGGAGATAGCTCAACATAGGCACAATTGCTCCTCTCTCAGAGGACTCAGGTTTGATTCCAAGCACCCACATCACAGCATATGATGGCATGTAACTCAAGTATCATGGTATCTGAAGCTTTCTGTTCTGCATATGCACCAGGCACACTATGTATATGTATGTATGCAGAGAAACTTGAATATAAACATGAGGTAAATCTTTGTAAGAACAGTTTAACCTGATTATCATGACCACTAAATGCGGGCTAAGAATAAATGTTATGTGATTTTCCAGGCCACACATACTCTTTTCAAGTTTGAATGTGAATGCAACCTTTTTGTCAAAAAATGTAACATTGTTACAAATGATATTTTTTGCCTTGCCATTGAGTAAACACCCTGATGTAATTTTTCAGATTATAAAGTCTTTTCAAGATTCTGAGGAACTCAGTGAGTTCTGTACATGTCTTTAGTCATGCAAAACAATTTAGGCTATTGTATCTGTGTCTTCAGAACTGCTAGCAATTCTCTCTATTCAACTAGAATCAACCAAAATATCGGGTCACTATTATTCGCACATCTCTTTAAAAACTGGCAATAGCCCAGGCCGAGTGAATTCATAATGCCCTTGCCTACTAATGATGTATACTTTGGCATTGTTTTACTTTAAAAAATAAAAGCACTCTCCACAGCCACTGCTTCTTTCCTGCAGTGAGGGAATATGCTATCTAGACCTGTAGCTGTAATTTGTGATTTCATTATGGAGGTCATATACTACAGTGTAGCAGTTGGGTTAAATTTGACAACAGTAATCGGTTTCTCAACACACATGAACCAAAAATTCATTCAAAAATCAAATGTGCAATCATGAGGTGTTTTGTCTGTGAGCTACCATGTTTTCTCACTGCAGCCTAGGATCTGATCACAGAACAGTTGTAATTTGCAATGTCCAAGCACTTGCACTGTGTAATACCAGCAAACACTCTCCCCAACCTTCAGTGAAGACTCAGGACTGCAGTGTGTTCTGAATTACGTGTGTTACTGTTTATACACACTTCTGCAATTAGAAGGACAATTTCATTAGCTATTAAAGATTTCTTTACATGAAATCAAAGTAACAGCTGCAGTATTGTACATCAAAGTTTTGTTAATACTTATAGGTTATTAGTGTTGGCTAAAAGTTTATAAATATAAATTGTAATGTCAGGGTTAACTACAACAAATGTAAGTTTGAAATCTAAATACTATACAGATAAAAATAATCTAAAAGAAACACTTAATATAATTAACAGTTACTATCCTATTTAGGGGAGAAAATGGGCCACATTAAAAAACATAACAAGTTACATATATATCTTTCAAGTACTTTGTTAGAATTCTTCATAGGTGAAAATCTATATAGCTTAGACCCTTTCCTTTTCATAAAAGTGAAAATCTTCTGTGTGGCCTTTATTTAATGCTAATATTTAAGCATGCAATTACTACATGTAATAAAGAAAAATTGTAGTCATAAATTAATAGAAGTATTTACTTTTAATGATGCTTCTGAGTAAATTAATTCTTTTAAATTCAGATTTGTCCTGTCATGGTGACATCAGTTCTCTGATATTCAAATCACATGTAATACTAGTTGATTTATACTTCAACAGTGTGATTAGGAACATTTTCAAGATTTGTTGATTATTGGCTCATTCTGAGGAATGGAGAGGATACAGGATAGTTTGGTAAAAGGACTATAAGTGAATGCTATTTATGATTGTTTTTATTGATGATTAATGTCTCACAATAATTTTTATTTGGCTATTTAATAATTAATAATTAACCTGACATTTTCCTTATAATACTGATGAGAAATAAAATAATACATCTTTTAAATATTAAGCTATATGTTACAAAATTGAGATTGTTAATTCATTAAGAAAAAAATGCTTATTTGGGCTTACATATTGAAGGTTTCTATCCATGGTTTAGAAAAAAAGAAAACCTACTCATCTCATAGTGAGAAAGCAAAATGAAGATGAGATCATCTGTAGTTTCAATACTAACTTGAGGCTATCCCCAGTGACAGGGCACCTCCCGTGAGTCCCTAATGAAGTTAGAGTCACTTTTCAATGACTCTCAGAGCCTTTCTTGATGAGTTATCCACGCCACTACAAGTTGAAACAAAGAAAAAAAATGTTGTAATCATCTATCTATTATGGAAATGTTGTCCATACCCATAACTCTAGAATATGGGAGGAAGCGGCAAGAGAATCCGAAGTTCAAAGCCAGCCATAGCTACAGAGTCAGCCTGGATTCCATGACAGCCCTGTCTCAAACAGATAAAAGGCAAACAAAACAAGTAATGAAATAAAGACTATCTAAAATGACGTTGGAAATCTCTGAGGGTCATGTCAGAGAAAATTTTATTAATAATAAAAAATGCTTTAAATATGATGCTTAACAGAATAGACTGGTTTCCATTATGTTACATATTTAACTGGCTGTCTCATTTGGTGGCTTTATTAATAAACTTTTATAAAATGCCCACATATCCCCTCTGAGAATTTAATATTTCATCCATATAAATTAAAATCTTAAGTCATTCTATCATTAGTTACATTTCTACTTTATTTTAGTTGCAACAAAACTAAAATGTTGCAATAAATTGACATTTTGCTAAAATTCTATCTATGGAAACCTACAGTAGATTACTGAATATATAGCAAAAAAGGTTATCATTCCTGTAAAATTGTCTATCATTTTTCATCTCTCTGTCAAATATCAATTTAGTACATTAAGCTTATTAAAAGTTCTGAACTTCATAATTTTAAAGTCTCCAAAAGAGTACATATCATTTATTAATCAATGCTAAAAATCTTATCATATCTGCCTAAAATAATCCACTGAAAAATTCAGGTCAGTGGAAAAACTCTTTGAGAAATTTGTTGATAAATCAATAACTTTTTCATTATGGACAAATCAAATGCATTAAAAATCTAGAAGAAATGGAAATTTTCAGGCAAAATATTTGGTTCATATAATTGCACATTTTAATTTCTATTTACTTTTCACTAACCGAAACTCTAATGTAATATAAAATATGGAACAAAACGGTATCAAAATGATTGGAAATTACATCATCAACATTTCAATATTGTTTTGTGACTGCTCTTGTAGCCATGCTACTATTTTTCTTCATCAATTCACTATAATTTACAATCTGTCTTATTCTTTATCATCTGGAACTTTGTTATATTAGTAAGATAGTTTTAGAATGCATTAATAAACCTGAAGTTTCCAAGCTTTCCTTTAAAGTCATAGAAATAGGGCATGCTTTCCTATCTCACTTTCCCTATGTTTCGCTGTACAATCTTCATTTGATCTTGGCTGACTGCCTTGCTTTACTGGCAGTAATATTTACAATTTGAAATAAGTGCCCATCCCCAGCATTCTAAGCATTCTATTGGATGTAATAATTGATTCCCTAATTTCTTTCTATATGTGATATTTTGCAAATCATGGTTGTATTAAAGTACAAAAAAGTCATATTACTTTGTATTTATGTTTCTTTTGCTTAACTGTGTGTGTGTGTGTGTGTGTGTGTGTGTGTGTGTGTGTGTATGTGTGTGTGTGTTAGGGTACAAAGAGTGTTAGAGGTCTTAAGCCAAACTCCTATGACCAAGTTGACTAGTAAGTCAACTGGCCAGAACTGGTATCTTCACACTTGTAAAGAAGGACTAGATTTGTATAAAGAAATTTTTTGTCACAATTGCTCTGTAGTACAGCTTGAGGTCAGGCATGGTGATTCCACCAGAGGTTCTTTTATTGTTGAGAATAGTTTTTGCTATCCTAGTTTTTTTTTTGTTATTCCAGATAAATTTGCAAAATACCCTTTCTAACCCTGTGAAGAATTAAGTTGGAATTTTGATGGAGGTTGCATTGAATCTGTAGATTGCTTTCAGCAAGATAGCCATTTTTACTACATTAATCCTGCCAATCCATGAGCATGGGAGATCTTTCCATCTTCTGAGATCTTCAGTTTCTTTTTTCAAAGACTTGAAGTTTTTATCATACAGATCTTTTACTTCCTGAGTTAGAATCACACCAAGGTATTTTATATTATGTGTGACTATTTTGAAGGGTGTTGTTTCCCTAATTTCTTTCTCAGCCTGTTTATTCTTTGTGTAGAGAAAGGCCACCAATTTGATTGCATTAATTTTATATCCAGCTAATTCACTGAATTTGTTTGTCAGGTTTAGATGTTCTCTGATAGAATTTTTGGTGTCACTTACATATACTATCATATTATCTGCAAATAGTGGTATTTTGACATCTTCCTTTCCAGTTTGTATTCCTTTGATCTCCTTCTGTAGTCTAATTGCTCTGACCTGGACTTCAAATACTATATTGAAAAGGTAGGGAGAAAGTGGGTAGCTTTGTCTAGTCCCTGATTTTAGTGGGATTGCTTCCAGTTTCTCACCATTTAGTTTGATGTTGGCTACTGGTTTGCTTATGGCAGTTGCCAACAAGAGCCTGATGACAGGAGCCTGATATATCTGTCTCTTGAGGGCCTTTGACAGTGCCTGGCAAATACAAAAGTGGATGCTCACAGTCATCCATTGGATGGAGCACAGGGTCCCCAGTGAAGAAGCTAGAAAAAGTACTCAAGGAGTTGAAAGGGTCTGAGGAGGAACATCAATATGAACTAAGCAGTACTCCCAGAGCTCCTTGGGACTAAACCACCAATCAAAGAAAACACATGGTGAGACATGTGGTTCTAGCTGTATATGTAGCAGAGGATGGCCTTGTCGGCCATCAATGAGAAAAGAGGCCCTAGGTCCTGTAAAGGTTCTATGCCCCAGTGTAGGGGAACGCCAGGACTGGGAATGGGAGTGGGTGGGGTGGGGAGCAGGGGAGGGGTGAGGGGATAGGAGATTTTTGGAGGGGAAAGTAGGAAAGGAGATAACATTTGAAATGTAAATAAAGAAAATATCTAATAAAAAAAGAAATTTTTGGATACCCCCTTTGAATAAAGTCTTCTTTGGTGCCAGGTGGAGTATTTTTCCCTCCTTCTAACCAAACCATGAAATGAAATACTTCCAAGTCACACACCTCAACAATTTCAAACATAATTCTGTAGTGGGCACCAGGCGCTCACTATTTCACATGGCAGCAGGTGAGGGGTGGAGTGTTGGTGGTGAAGGCAGGGTAAGAAAAAGGACTTTTACAGAGTACAAGCATTCTTAGATATTCTTCACTCACCTCACACTGAGGGTGCCAGTTAGCTTGCCTTTCTTCTTCTCTTTGATATTTTATGACTTTCTCCTATGCTTCTCACAGTTCTAGCATACAGTGCACTTACAGCCGATCAAGGACATTACTTCTTTGTAGACAGAATCTTCAACACAACAGTTTCTCCTCCACAGCAGCCTGGCAAGGCATTCCACAGGATACCTGCACCCATAAGAATGTGACCATCTCCTTCTGCATAATTCACATTCATCTAACTTTTAGGAAACTAACACAATTTTATAGCTAAGTTCTGTGCAAAAATTAAAATTCCAAATCAGTGGTTTATGAATTCATTGAGCCATAGGCCATTATCCTGGGTTCTAATCAACCCTGCTAACTATAAGCAAAATGAAATGGTCAAAAGCTCAGGGAAAAGTGTGCTTTACTTTCTCATAAAGAATTGGAAAAAAAAAATCACTGTATTTAAGTAGGTTCCTTTAATACACACAGTGCTTCCAGCCACATCAAATACCATCTGAATTGTTACTATCTGAAAGCTCAGTGGTCTGGGAATCCTTTCAAGTGTTCCGTTCCCAGGCTAGAAAAACCTCACCCTTTGCTAAAAGCAAGGGAATGTATGTCCAGTTACCAAAGATCTACCTTTAAATCTCTCTCCTAGGGGCCTTTGGTCCTGTGAAGGCTCTATGCTCCAGTGTAAGAGAACACCAGGGCCAGGAAGCTGACGTGGGTGAGTTGGCAAGCAGGGGGAGGGGGAAGGAGATGGGGGAAGAGAGTTTTCAGAGTGGAAACCAAGAAGGGGGATAACATTTGAAATGTAAATAAAGAAAATATCTAATAAAAAAATATTTCCTAAAGTCTCATATTGGAGGCTTGGTTACTTCACAGAATTCTATCATAAATAATTAATAGTACAGTTAGATTTTTGACTAAATGTACACCACAGTCACATTACTTTTTTTTTTTTTTTTAAATATAGATCTACCAGAAGAGGGAGCAGTGCCCAAGTGTGGGTGCTTGATCCTTTGAACACTAGCTATGGTTTTAAGTAATTGTGCCTTTGGCATCTTTGAGTTTTATGTTGTTTTTATTAAAATAAAACATAAACGAAAGTAATAATTCTAACTTAAACTAATTAATGGGCAATGAGAGTTTATAGAATGAACTACCTTTAATTTTTTTTTCCTGAAGAAATTAAATGAGCATTTGTGTACTTGGAGTAGAGCCCTGGGGGAAATAGAAACATAATTAGGAGATGGGACTTCACATAGAAAGGATTAGCAACTGCTTTTCTACAATTTGCCAAAACCATTTTGACCATTTACACATTAAAAAGATCAAGTGGTATTGTGAGATTTTTTTTCATGATTTATCTCTTGCTTTTACATTATCTTAATAGAGTGTATAATTTGCCAGTGCCCAGTGTAAAATTATTTTAATGCAGTAAGTTGAAGATTGAATAGCTATGAACTTTCACTATCATTTATAGTATAAATTATATCATCTTAACTGATCACCTCAAAAATGTGTCAACATTTACAGTCTAAACAATAAGGGAACTACTTCAATGTTGTTTGTGACATGAATCGACTGTGCCTGTGGACGATACTAGACAAAATAAATGTGTGGGAACCTTTTTTGAGGAAGCATTAGAAAATGTCTACTCACTGGAGATGGGACACCCATGAGAAAAATATGAAACAAACAACAAACGCTTCGACCCAAGTATGCTTTGATCAACCAATGATTTTAATTGGGATTAATTACAATGCCATGAGCAACAACACTTGACGAATGAAATCTATTTATCTAAATAATTATTAACTGCCTAAAAATCCTGGAAAGGGGTGCTTCTGTGCACCCTGTCCATGGCAGAAAGTGATGAGCCTAATTCTGTGTAGATCTTCTTCAGGTAATTAAGCTGCTTATAACTCAAGAGGGTCAGGACAATGCCTAGATTGTCACATTCTACACTATAATAATTGAGATTATTATATTTATTCATGTCTTTTAAATATTTGTCCAGTAAGGCTGGAGTGGGTAGGTGGGTGGGTGGGTGGGGGAGCATCCTCATAGAGGCAGGGGGACAGGGGAATGGGATAGGGGGCTTCTGGAGGGGAGACCTGGAAAGGGGTAATGTATGGCATGTAAATAAAGAAAATAATACAATAAAAGAAAGAAAAAAATTATTAGATTAAAGTTTAGAGTATATGCATAATAAGATAATATTGAATCATGAAAAGAAATAAAGTCTTGTCATTTGTAACCATGTGAAAGAATACAGAGATTATAACTGAGTAAAAAAGAGAGCAAATACCATATAATCTTACCTGCGAAATTTGAACATGCTCATACTTTGATACTGACTAAGGCTGCACAATAGCCAGAAAATTAGTTGAAAAACTTATTAGAGAAAGAAAGTCTGTCAATGAAAAAACATTAGATTAAATAAAAGAGTAAGTTTTAGTTTTACATTGTACTAGATAGTGAGTATAATCAGCAACTATGCACAATAAATAAAAAGATTTGTTTGCTCTTATCACATTGAAATGATATATGCTTAATATGATAAATATGCTAATTATCTTGATTTTATCATTATACAACATATGCATGAACTAAAACATTTCATTTCTCCATATGTATAATTTTGGATAATCAAATTATTTTTCAAAATATAAAATTATTTAAATTAAAAAATATTAGACTGTGGACATATATGAACTAAGAAACTGGAACCACAGATGAACATGTGGTACACCTGTAAATATTAAATATAGAACTGATACTTTTCCAGGGCTATGGTGAGGGGAGGTTTGTTAAGTCTGTAGCATGGGATTCCTGTGAACACGATACCTGGAAACTAAGAAGAACTAGTATTTCTTTGTAGCCTGACTCATCTCCCTTCAAGACTCACATGGCCAAAAGCTCTGCTACATGGCTGAATGGTCTTTCTTGGAGTCTCTTTTAAGCCACACATACTTTTCGGCTCACTCAATCTTGGGATAGAGGCTTGGACAGAGTGGACATTGGCCAGGGCTGTTACTGGAATTAGGGCTCTACAGGGCCAGGTTGGTGGGAAGATGGTTGTGGTGTGGTTTGTCAGGGTGTGTGTGTGTGTGTGTGTGTGTGTGTGTGTGTGTGTGTGTGTGTGCCTACCTTTGAAGCTGTCCCCATTTGAACTTCCAGTTCCTTCTTCCTCGTGGCCTAAATGAGAGGATTTCACACTGGACTCTCCTTTCCTCTGCAGCAGATGGGGTGCCTAGTTAAGGTAACGTAAGTATTGAGTTGCTCCATAATGGTAACCCAGAATGCACAGATAGATTAAGCTGCTACAGTCCCATGCAGCCCATAGAGCTCATCATACTGATGTGATAGAAAATATTATTTTGTGCATTACATTTACTTTTCTCCTTCAGCACAGTTCGAACAAAGTCAACCAGATATTTTTAACAACAGCACTGAAACTCCTTCCTAAATACCTAATGCCAGAAAGGTCTTCCCAAATTTAACAGGAACTATTTT
This sequence comes from Mus pahari, assembly GCF_900095145.1. Taxonomy (NCBI): domain Eukaryota; kingdom Metazoa; phylum Chordata; class Mammalia; order Rodentia; family Muridae; genus Mus; species Mus pahari. Next base: position 244,473 of record NC_034611.1, on the reverse strand, counting down.
TCATCAGTGTATATGGTTATAAATGTGAATGAACATGGCATTGGGATTTTAATTTCTTTAACAGTGAGAATATTAATTTTGGCAAGGTAGTAATGTTCTGCTCAGCAATTTCCACTGGAGAATAACTTCAAATTCCCAAGTTTTCCTCCAGCTTTCAAGTTGGCTTGACAACTAGAGTATTCCAGGTCCAGGAGGATAGGATAGGATAGGCTACGGAGAGGACTACACTTTCTCTATGCCTGAACCTTTCAGATGACTGACTTTGTCTTTTCCTCCATATATCTGGGCTGGTAGGAGGCTTGCTGAAAGAAACCTCCACAAAGAGGCTAGGGAGAGGGGAGAGGCTACCCATCACAGCCAGGAAGTGATGGAAAGTAGCACTAAGGGACAATGGTTTGCCTGATCCCTACCCCAAACCTCAGGGGAAGCACTAGCAACACATACATCTGCACTTACATTTCTTTTTACCCCCTTTTTTTTTCTTGGAAAAAAAAATTTCAAGACACCATATTTTTTTAAAACCTTTAAAACTTTAACTCTTCCCATTTTGGTTCTTCTTCCATGACACATATTTTCTTGTCCAAAGATGAAGAAGCATCCAGAAATTTCTAGGTCATGGGAGGTGAGTAGTCTGTCATTTATCACTTAGAATGGGAGGAATGGATTTATATCATTTACATTTGTCCTAGGAAAATTTATTGCTGTTTATTTTAGATATAGAGCCTTTAATCAACCATACTAGAAGAAAAAATGACATATTTTCTATTGTATCTTTAAAACATTTCAAATTGTTGTCATATAAAATAGGAAGAAATATTATTTACCCCAGGAATAAATAATCAAGGAATATGGAAGTGTTTTATATTGTAACATAAGTTGAAATATATTTCAGCATTTCTTAAAATCAGCTTAATTTTCTCCTTGCAGAGTGTATCCTCCTTGTAGCTTGACATCCCTGTACACAAAGGCTGTCATATGCCTTTTGTGAAGAGGGGAGTTTATTTAGCTGACAGTTTCAAAGACTTAAGAACATGTAATATGCTGCAATTCAGGTGTGGTGAGGGTCCATGGCAAATGGGATGTGGACAATGGTAGCAATGCTGCTCAGGTTAGGTGATTCTATCCTAAGTCAGGAAGTAGAGCAAAAGAGAATAAGGCGGGAGACTTCTGCTTGATCCACTTCCACAAGCGAAAGGACTGGGTGGCAACTACACTGCGAAAGCGTACACTGGATACAGGCTTTCCCTGGGCCTCCTCTCTTAAGGCCCTGACACTTCCCAGAACACTAACCTCTGAAGCAAACATATAACACATTACCTTGTGAAGGTTATAGTATATCTGAAGCATCTCACTGAAATGTGTTTGTTGGGAACTTTGGTAAAGGGCTTCATTGACTTAACTTCTGGTTTCCTATCTGGGCAATGACGACATCAGCATTAGAGAAATGGGGGTTTTAGTGCCAATTAAAAAAAATTATTTCTTGTTCTAAAACATTACAAGTAACCTTAAATTGACACATGGCACTTCACAGCAAGTGTTAACACCTCATTTTTTCAAGAGTACAATAAAATAAATAAGATGCAGAGAGCACAGACTGTTTATGACTTCCCTTAGGCAGTACACTGACAAATGACAGAGTTTGGATTAGACCCCCATCCACATTGTACACTCCTGTCTCCTGATACAACCAGCAGGCCTTGCTAGAATACAGTCTTGGACCACAACAGTCTGGTTGGAGGATTCCATCAATTGATGGCTTTGAGCAAATCAGTGAGGGTCTTGTGCTGTGTTTTCATTGTCTTTTCAAAGAAAAATGCCATTTCTTAACTTCCTATGGGTATCTTCAGCAGTACTATCAGGAGAACTTAAAAGTTCTGAGGGCCAGCGGTAAAACACCTGGAAACATTTCATAAGGGTTTTCTCCTTTTTTCCTCCCCTCTTCTCTCCTCTCCTCTCCTCTCTTCTCTTCCCTTCCCTTCCCTTCCCTTCCCTTCCCTTCCCTTCCCTTCCCTTCCCTTCCCTTC
>NC_034611.1:212903-242289 GCF_900095145.1 Mus pahari | reverse complement strand
CTCTCTCTCTCTCTCTCTCTCTCTCTCTCTCTCTCTCTCTCTCTCTCTCTCTCTCTCTTTCACCCTTTCCTCCATCCTCTCTATCTCTCCTTCTTCCTTTTAAGATATAATAGATGACAATATCTTAAAATGGTATTCTGTTATGAACCTCATAACTTCTGTTTATAATAGTTTATCCTCCTTATGTGTGTTCTCTACTTACCCACAAAAATAGGTCAATAATAGAATATACTTGAGTTCTTAGTATGGCAATCCACTTTTCTTTTCTTTCTATCTTATGAGTATGACCCTTAATTGTTAATTAATTATGAGTATGACCCTTAATTGTATGACCACCCTTATTGTTTTAAAACTAATTAGCATAATTAAAAACAAGATATATAATTCTCCTGTCTTTACCATTTTTCCTTTGGTTTCTTTTAGCATTCTTTTGTAATTGAATTATTTGTGTTTTATTGAATGATTTTTGAGGTTGCTTGCATATTTTGAGCACAAATCTATCAGTAATACAAAAGTTACAGCAAATATCTGTTTAAACTTAAACTTGCTATTTAGTTTGATAGTATTTTCTTTTGTTATGTCTAATATAGTTCATTTTAAATTAAGTTTTTTGAGAATTTTATATGTGAAGATTGTGTTTATTTCATTTCTATTCTTCCCTTTCTCCTTCTCCCATGTCAGCACCCCTTCTAAATACACTCCTCTCAAAATTACAAGCTCTTTATCGTAATCAAATATCAAAACTTTCCTTTCTGTATTAGGATTATTCTATTTTATTTGAAAAATTCTTTATTTAATAAAGCAAGGATACCTTTCTTGACTGAGTGTGATAACACATGCCTGCAATCTTACACTACGCCAGCTGAGACAGAATGAATTTAAGTTCAAGGCCTGTGTGGGTTCCACATGTGAACCTGTCTCTAAAAGACAAGGCAAACAAATCTCTTTACTATAATCTCGCTTTAAGAGTCTTCAATAAAATCAGTGTCACATTCATATTTTTTTATATTGAAGACAATTTCTTGAGTGGTCTAATGCAGGATTTTTATGCAAATTATCAGAATTGTTTCACACTGAGTATTGAACTTTCAAACACAAGCACAGAACATACACATACATATACTACACATACATATACACACTCATACACACACATACATAGAATGGACAAACAAGCAGTATAACACACACACACACACACTCACACACACACACTCACACACACACAAGGACAGAGATACAGAGATAGAGAGACAGAGACAAAGAGAGAGGCTTGTTTGATGGGTTTCAATCCCTGAACCTGAAATAACTTTCAGTGACAACCAGAGATTTTGTATATGTAAGGTAATGAAAGGGGCTTTATTGCAGCACACATGGGCAGTGTGGGTTTCTGCTTCTTCCCACACTGAAGGATTTTGGTTGCTTTTGGCTTGATTAGGCAGGAGTTACCATGTGATGCTCTCTACTGTGAAGACATCAGCAATCAGCTAGGAGGTGACCTTGTGAACTTTGGAGCAAATACAATTCAACACATGAGAAATATTTGGATGACCTAACATCTAATTGACATGGTGCTCTTTATAGAGGGAACCTCTGAGAGATGATGAGGGTGGAGGACTCATAACCCTGGAGAATCCCGTGGGTTTTCTTAGGAAGTGCATGCCTTTGCAAGCTAGGTTCCAACAGTACCAAGGAACATGACTTTTCCTAATACCTAGGAGATAAGAAGCCCCTGCTTAAAATCATGAAATCTTGCACACTTTTATTTGGAATCATTTCTAATCATTTCTAATCATTTGGAATCAATCTAAGCAAAGGATTGATACATAGATAGATTTTTTGTTTATAGACAAACTTTGCCTTGTTTGGTCTTCTTAATGTAAAAATTATGAATTGTAAATTTGAAAAAATAAAACCTTTTTATACATTATGAAAATTTACCATCTTAATTTATTAAAAATAATTACTGCATATGTGAAAATCTTCTGCCTACATAAAATAGTGGAGTGGGACTCATTGGTTCTAGGTTTATAATCAGGGCACTCACTCATTCACTCCATCAAAAGATGTGTGTTTCTCTGTATTGATCCTTCCCTACCTTGTTTGTTGTGGGCATCAGTGGTAGGCAAACCATCTGGTCTTAGAAAGGACATGAGGAAAGGCTGCCACATTGCCAGGAGATGACTGAGACCCTTCATCTGGCATAGCCTTACGTAGTCATCTCAGATTTCATCCAAAGCAGTCAGTTTTGTTGAAAGCCCTGTCAACTGGAAGATTATTTGCTTAGACTTAGAAACCCTGAAATTCAAGACACAACATGGCATAATGTTCATAGGCTGGGTTTTATTTATAAACTTACTCTTCTATTTATAAAAAGAATAAGTTGGAATAGCTTTAGACAGGTTCAAAAACATAATAAAGACCATAGAAAATCACTAGGTATGCTCAGTCTTTGAATTAAAGTTCTAATGATTGAAGTACAATTCTAGCAGTCTTAAATCTAGAAGCAAAAATGATTTCTTGTATTGAAAATCTGGAAATAGCAATGAACTAAAACTTCTCCAAATAGTATTGGAGAAGTTAGAAAAATAGGTGGAAATAGGTTCTCAGAATATGATACAAAGGTTGTATCCCTAGGAGACACTATGGTCTTCGAATGTGCTTTTTAATTAAGGCAATATCATAATGAATTTAGTACCTTGAATACATTTGGGGTTTTGAGATAATATCTTTATTGGTTTTACTTCAAAAGTAGATTGATCTTGGCTTTCATAATTTTTCATGGTCATAAAAGTAATGATTTCTGAATTTCACAACAAACCAAGTCAAGCCAAAGTCTGACATTTTCTTGGTAAGAAATTGTTAACATTAGATTAGGTTTTTGTGAGGTTATCATGTTTATGTAGAGGATGGAGTTTAACTTCAGGTGCTTTTATAAACCACTCTATTATTTTTTTGAGACTGGATATCTCAATGAACTTCCAGCTTCCCAAATTGACCAAGTCGAAAGGACAGGGAACCCCAGAGACCTTCTATTGCTGTCTCTCCAGCACTGAATTATAGGCTTGGTCTGCCATGCCTGGCTTTTTCCATGGGTGTTGGAAATCTCTGCTTGGGTTCTCATGCTTATTTACTGACTGACCCATCTCCCCAGCCCTATCTTTGCATAGTTTCAATTTTTCAGTTAAGTGGAAATTAGGCTTAGAGTAAATGTATGTGAATAACAGCACAGAGAATGGTCATTTTTTTTTTTTGTCCTATACTTGCATTTTAGTTAAAAAAAAAATATAAAGAGAATTTCTCTTCTTCACAGTTAATTATCTATAATGATAGGGAACAGCTCAGTTAAAGGTGTTTATAATGTTATTGTAACATAAATGACAAAGTGAAAGCAATGCAATGAGGAAGATAGACTTCCCAAGGGTTGCTATGAGCCTTGGTTGTTATTTTTGTGGCTTTAACAGCAAAAAGCACTGAGTCCCAGGACTTAAGCAGAAAGCCATGATCACTGAGTACTCATGAAATGCCAAAACAGAGCTACTTCTGTCTAAGGGAATTATATTCATCTTGGAAGGGTCCAGAAATAGAGTGATGCCAGGTTTATGCCACAAGAATATCAATTACAATGTATGTTTTACCAAATTAAATAGCTTTAGAAATGTTTAAAAAACAGTTGTGACGTATAAAGTTGCTAATGCTCAAAGTAGCACAGAGTGTCACAAAGAAAAAGTTGTCTTTGGAAAAAGAAAAGGGAAATTGTGGGCTAAATAGTAAAAAGACGAGCAGAAAGAAAATGGGTCTGTATTTCTTTAGATGATTTTTCTCTTGGTTTGTGTTTCTTTAATTCTAACCCTGTAGCTTGGATTAGCAAACTGAGCCAAGGGTATACTTTAAATAAATCTCGAGAAGCCAGAAGTAGAACAGGAAATCTGGTCAAAAAGAGCAAGGCAATTTGCTCAACATGTGGGAGCAATGTTCAGCTTGGAAATAGACAGTCTGTGAGCTGAATTGTTACAATCAGAAAAGATATTAGTTTAATATAGAAATCAAATCCATCTTCTGGGATTTGATGAAGTAGATGATTTTTTTGACGTGTTCCCTTTCAAATAATTTTTTATAACTGCAGGTGGTCTTGATTTGTACATATTTAGAATATATAATAAATATATACTAATATTTATCTATATTATTAATATTTATTATATACAGATATAATATCTGTATATCTGTAATATATACAGTTCCCATCCCAACTTATCCTATAAAATCTTGAATGAGCTAGAGATAAGGCTGCCTTAGCAAGAGGAGAAATGTGTCTTGAATGTTTCTGATTCCTTGCTCAGCCATTCTGTTGGCCATCTGGATCTCAGCCACTGTTCATGTCTCAAAACACACACCTACTACTTCCTTCCTGGCACAAGCTTAATATGACTCTGCAAAACATTGCTTCCTTTATATAATACTGTTGAGGGCAGACAGTCTTTGTACTTCATTTTATTTTTCCATATCAAGAAATGTGTTTCACTTTGGATTTGACCCTGCATGCTTCCTGCCATTTACTTTTTGTTTTAATCAAATGAATGTTCCTTTTTGCAGAACCAGCTCTTTCTAAAGTAAGAATTGCTGTTTGGTTTCAGGGTTATATTTTTCTTAAAAATCTCATTTATTAAAATACTATGTAACAGTAGAGTATGTTGACAAAATCATACATTTTTAAATCTATAAATCCTTTAGAAAAAGCAATTCAATTCTTCCAAGTGAACAATCTCTTAGAAAGGATAGGTATGGAGCATAGCTTGATTCAACATTTTATCTACTGCTTTCTTGCTTTTCTTTAAAATTGAGTCACCTACATACAATTATCCTTGTATTCATTTATTGTTCAGTTAAGAGGCACTAGCTGGATTATTGACAAGATTCAGAGGAAAACAAAACAAAAACAAAATACCCCTGCAACCTTTCAAACCACAGGCCACTAGTGAAGTGAGAAGTAAGAAAAGTGTCTAAACTTCAAAAGAAACGGTTAGTTCAAACGTCCTCTGTGAGCCTGCCACCGCCTCTCGCCTCTGATGTCAGTTTTTCATTGTACAAAGACTGCACTTGCATGTCTAGGAAAGTAGCAGTTGGTAGAGGAAGGTTTGGTTATGAGATTGCTCTGGCAAGGATTTTGAGGTAAAAGATGGGTCATTCAGTTCTAGTTACCTGATTTCTCTGAACTTCAACAACACTTGTTCTACATGACCAGTTCATTACTTAAAGTGTTAAGGTAGGCCTTTTCTCTGATGGTTCATGTGCAGAATACAAGAGTAAAATTTCTGGAGCTTAGATCAATATACCCAATGTATTGGTGGGTCTGGTAGGTGGACTTTGTAGTCTTTGACAGGCTGAATTCTGCGGCTGAGAGTCTAATTCAGGACTATCTTGAGAGAACAACAATAAGCATGGCATACTGTTTCATGACAATGAGATGGACTTCTAAGATGGCAGGTTCAAGTTATTATGTCTCCTCAAAGTTAGTGTGGAATCAATACTTTGTCACTTCTGCCAACATTCAATGGGGCAATAAAAGTCACAAGATCAAGCCCAAAGACAATGCAAGAGAATGATTTGTTGACTGAACTCAGTCACTGCAGTAGGGATGTTTATTTTACCGTGGATACAAAAGAAAGAAAGAAGAAAATTTTCCACAGAATTATTCTTTATCCAAATTACAACAAATACATATTAAATTTAATGGTGTTTATTATGAGTATAGATTGCTATGTATTTATTTCAATTAAAATGGATTCTATTTGGGGTTAGAGAGATAGATCAGTTATTATGTTCACTACACAAGGATGAGGACCTGAGTTTAGATCCCTGACATATGCAAAGTCAGGTATGCCTGTAATTCCAAATTGTAGCAGTAGAGAGGATAAGATAAGATCCTCGAAGCGTCTCGCTGCTTAGATAGTCTAGCTGAAATGATAAATTCCAGACTTAGTACAAACAAACAAACAAACAAACATAAACAAAAGAAACAACAACAACTCTGTTTCAAGAAATATAGTGACCTGGGCTGGTGGGATTTCTTGGTAATTTAGATTATATACTGCTCTTGCTGACCTGATTTTGATTTCCAATCATAATGTCTAGAGGTTCATAACCGTCTGGACCTCTAGCTCCAGAGATTTCTGAAACCCCTTGTCTCTGTTAATGTGTGGATTCATGGGCATACACTCCCCCTGTTCCTACACACTCTCACACAAACAAATGATTTAAAAATTGCTAAAGTAAACCTTACAAAAATAATGTAAGGGCCAAGTGAGGATGACATCTGTTGTCAACTTCTGGTGTCTATACACAAATGCATATATTTGCACACAAACACATAGACAAACACACTCATATACACATACAACATATATTTCAAAGATTCTCAAATCTAGGTCCCCATTGTAATTAAGTCTTACTAGTCTCTTTTAAGTCTAAAAGAAATTGTAGTTGTACTACTAATCTTGCCTTTCATTAAGCATTTTAGGCTATATGCAGATTTTAGAATATAGGTAGAGTATGTTTATAGTTAGACAAGTTGAAGAGTTTTTTGAAGAGTTAGAATTTGATTAAAAAGGAAAGAAGAGAGATAAGAGATTACTGTAGTTGTTGGTATGTATTATAGATTGGGAAAGAACTTGCACAAATGGTGCAAAGAAAGAAATATTTAGAACCAGGAAGATACCAAAATTGGTACTGAAATTAAGATCATTAAATGAAGCAAGGCAGATGCAGAAACAGGACTCTCCTGTCAATGATGTATTTTTTAATAATGACATTATGGATGATTCAAATATGTTTGCAAGAGCTGGTTATTTAAACAAATAATTCAATATTTTCTATTTGCTCATATGCTTTGCTTATTGTTTATAAAATCCTTGCTTGCCTAATATTTTATTTTGTTGTAATTATCCCCACTCCCTTTCTCTGTATCTTCCCCTCTCCTCCTTGCTGTCCTCCTCCCTCCTTCTCTTCCTACCTCTCACTTTGTGTGTGTACTATGTGTTCATTCAGTGTGTATATACAAATGTCATCTGTATTACTCATAGTTCTTCACCTTAGTTTTTGAGACAGGATCTCTCACTGAACCTGGAACTCACTGAATTAACCAAGCTGTATGGAAAATGATTTCCAAGGATCCTCCTGTCTCTGCCTACCCAGTTCTTGTGCTGCCTGTCCAGCTTTTTCAAGAGCTTTGATCCAGATTCACTTAGTGCTTACAGGCCAAATGTGTTACTGGCAGATCCATCTACACAGTAACTACTTTTAGATAGAAAGCATTGATAAGATCCATACTAATCTTTGGGTTTATTTTCAGGAGACTAGTTGGAGATTATATATTTCAAATAAAAGGGTTGCTCAAATCCTCCCTATTTTCAGTGTTTTCTGTACAATTTGTCTAGTTATAATCAAATTTTCAAAAAACTCCCCTAATATCAATTGACAAAACATTTAATCCTAAGGTACAATACACACACACACACACACACACACACACACACACACACACACACGTGCATTCTTAATTGTAGGAGTGCATCTATATGTCAGACAGTAGAGTTTTTAATTCACTTTAATTAAGCATTATTCTATAAAATTGGCATTTAAGTGGAATATGGGTTTTAGTCAACTATTTCTTCATAGGCTAGCTAATGACAGCTGAGAAAGCTTTTATGCCCTTTGGGCTGGAATGAAAGACTTGATTCAGCCATTAATTCTACTGATGAAAGGGTGGAGACTTTCCCTGTAATAATGTTCTTCTTTCAACAGTTCTTCCCAGTAATCCTGGAAGACCTCTACCCCAAACACTTCTTGAAGCACATCTGTGTGTCTAGATAGGGCTGGCTACCCCTGAATGTGCTCTACCACTTCTTTTATTTGAAAACACGTTTGCATTTCTGTATGTTGAACATATACTACGTAAACCAGATGGATGGTTTTATGTCAGTGGATATATCTTTCTATCTCTTAACATGCTCTAGATTAAAAATCTGCTGATGCTGTAACTATACATATAGGTTTTCAGTGATATGTATAAGCATAAGCCACTAATTGAGACAATATTCATAACACAAATACAGCACCCTTCTGAAATACATGATCATTCTACTGTTAGGAAACATATCCTACAGATAATTAGGAAGGCAATATGGGAAAGAATAAATGTGTTAGACATGCATTGCATTTATTTATTTAAGAGGGAGTTTATATTCATAAATTTTAATTTAAATGAATGTCTTAGGAAAGAATTCCTTAACTAGAAAATACTGAAAAACTATTAATGTTATTTGATATGGAGATTCTTCCAATAGTTGCTAATGTTCTGTCCAGTTTTTACTTTTAAAATAATTGCCCCTCTCTCAGTAGCACAATTGTCTCCCACATATTTACTTCATAGATGTTTCGCCCCCAAGGAAATATCTTAGGGGACAATCATCTCAAGCATGATTAACTTGGTTTATTTTGTAGATTTCAGTTCATCTGCTATGCACATGCTGGAGCACACATAACCTTAGGTTTAAATGTATTTACACTCTTTGTCCTTGGACAGTGTTATTGTATTTAGAGGTTGTACAGCCTTTGGGACATGAGGCCTAGCTGGCATATGGAGGCCACTATAGTTGGGCCTTAAGAGTCACTGCCTGGATTTCTTTCTGGCCAGAATTCTCTGCTTCCTGAGCAAGCTCTCTGCTTCTGTATCCCATCTGTGGCCAACCATCTCCTGCTTAAATGATTCGTCAGCCATACCTCCAGCAATGAAAGACTATAAAGACCTATAAGACCCTATACTATAAACCCAAATAAACCCTTTCTCCTCCTTGTTTCTGTATGGCATTTTGTTAAGGCAATGGGAAAATTCAACTAACATACTTTCCCAAGATCATATTTTGTATTTCCAAAAGTCCCATTCATCTGTGTATTTAGTATACATTGTAAGAGATAAAACAGAACCCATATACACATCTTACTCTATAAGAAATTTTACTGCTGTTGGGGAGTAGGGCAAGTATGCAAGTAACTCTGACTTGAGAAACTGGAAGAGGGCAGGGAAGTGGCAGAAGTGTTGGCTGAACCATGTAAACCTGTGGCAGGGAATGGATTGAGTTAGGTCATCAGACTAAATGTTACAGATTTCCTAGGCAGACTAGAGTAGCAGGAAAGACAGAGAAACACAAGGAAGTTACTGAATGCTTTATAAATGCATAGAGAGTGTCCCAGCTGTGAGCAAAGATAAAGAGGAATTCCTGAAGGCAATGCATGAGAAGCACCCAGATTGCAAAATAACAATAGTGTCTCATTCAAATCTAAAATCAGGCTAATTTTTTTCCTAGACCTCAAGATAAACTAAAAGAGTTACCAACTGTAATGGGAATGTGGATCTGAATAGTTACAGTCTCTACTAACCCAACCCAAGCATCATAATAAAGCTGGCCTCAACAATGGAATTTATTTCTGTACTTTAGTTTTGAAATCGTAAAGGTGACTCTATATGAAGGGCCTTCTTCACATGAGAGTACAAAACCACCCAAATGGAACAAAGACATGACTGGAAAATGGCTAGCAGTACAGTTAAAACATAATAAACAGTGTTTTCTTCATGACTTTGGGATAGGCAAGTATTTCTCCTGCAGGGTCCAGGAATTAAGAATGGGTGCTGCTGTTGGAGAGAACCTGGGTTTGCCTCTCAACACTGACTTGGTGGCTCATGACCTCCTGTAATTCCTACTCCAGAGGCAACCAATTACATTGGTTGCCTTCTCTGTATATACACACAAACATGCAGGCACTTACAACATATGCACATCAATGTCTTCCCTGGATACCAGGCATCGTGTAATGTAATATACACATACATGCAGGCACTGACATTTACACAGAAGAGGAAAATAAGTAAGTCTTTAAAATAAATTAATACATCTATACAAGTTCTATTTCTTAAAGTACTAAACACAAGAAATGCAGCATTACACATCTCCAGGAGAAGAGATGTAAGGCTGTCTTGATAGATTAGATGTGAGGTTATGGTAGTATGTAGTAACTGGCACCTCTACAACAGTGTACTCACTTGGAAATTCAGAGGTAGGTTAGCACACATTTTAAGATAATTCCTTACTTTCCACATACATGGATAGTTGCAGCATGAGGAACAGAACACTAGCAAAGGAAAATCATCTTTGCAGAATCATGTGAATTCCAGTGCTTTAGGCTGTAAGTAGCCAATACTCAAGCCAAGCCAGTTTGGCTTAAACATGCATTTGTTATCTCACATAACAAGAAAATGGAGTGATTGGTCAGAAACAGGGAGGGACAGACATTATTTATTCTTTTGTTCAACAGGTAAGGAGGTCATTCTTTAGTCTGTCCCTTGTCTTTGCTCAATAGCAACTGTACTTTTCAAATCTCACAAATTAGCACCTAAAGATAGTTTTTCTTTTGATCACAAAAGAAAACCATTGCAACCCCTTTCCTCAGCTCTAAATACAGTTATAAGCAAGTGTTGCTTGAACTGTCTCTTACTGTATTATTGCTTGAACTGTCTATTACTGTATTAGGCACTGCTACAGAGGTCTATTTTTAAAATTGCTTAGAATAAGCAACAGTCACTTCCTAAGGTTGCTGCTGATGAGAAGGTGGGTACCCCTTGTAAAACCAGAGGCTACAGATTCAGATGGAACAAAGAGGTGGGAGATTCTCTGTTGGCCAAGTACACAACAGTATCTGCCACAATAGAGTAGAAATGCCACAACCCACCATGGCTTTACAAGGGACTGCTTCTGTCATAAATCAAAGTACCATTTTGACATGCATTTGATGTGGATAATTTGTGCTTTTCTGTTGACAAGTAGACTTTGCAATAATGAATAAAAACATGAACTGTATCAAAAAAGCTTATATAGTAAATGGAAATGCAAGATTATTGAAGGCTAATGCTTAATATGATGAATATTTAGGCCATTCTTATATGAAAATATGATAACTGCCTTACCAAATTTCTTATCATCTTTATTAAAGTTCCTCTTCAAATATTTCAAATATATGCAATTTTTAACTCAATTAATTCTATGATTTTCAATGACACATAAAGTGTTCCATGTAGACATGATCGCCATCTATACTATACTATACTATACTATACTATACTATACTATACTATGCTATTACTATATCACCTGTCCTTTACCATAAACTGGACTGATTTAGATGTAAAAGCCCTGTTTCCTGAATGCTAGGGACACTAATTATGAATTAATATTCCCAAACTACAAATTTGCATCCATTTTGTATGTACAATGCTGAAGAAAAAACTTGTGAATCTATACCTGAGAAGGTTCAGTGTGGCTCTCTTTCTGATATGTCTGCGCCCCATTCTTTGCTGTTGTAGGCAGCAAGGATTGATGCCACCAGGGACTTTGGGGCCTGACTACAGAAGAGCAGCTGGATAATGGAAAGAGGCAGGTAATGGTTGGAACAATCTGATAATCCCTACCACAGGGTTTTTATTTGGTCTTTGAGACATTCCAGATATAGAGACAGAAATTTGAGATGAGGACTCTCAAAAGAGCAGATGCAAAGACAGGGGAATTAGATAATCCACTTCAAAACAAAGTGTGCTTGTACAAACTGCACCACACTCAGTAGGGCAAAACTTTTTCAGTTTACAATTAGTAAATTCCTACTCTAGGATGCAAAACAGGTATCTGGCCTGGGACTGAATTTTGAGACCCTGACAGTCTATCAGTGATACATTGTTTAAAGGACTCTTCTTAGTTTCACAAATGCCAAGTGCTGGTGATCCCTTTTCAGAAGCCAGTGCTGCATGTTTCCTGACATGTCTCAACTGTCAGGCAATATCCACTTCAATAGACTACTGAAAGTCTTTCTCCATCTGGTCCTCATTAAGCTTTAGTAGCCAAAGAAAGACTTCTTCCTTCTAGAAACTAGAGATCAAAGGGGATCCATTAGAGAAAATAAAAATGTGTTTCTCTTTTTATCCCACCCCCTAGATTTCCTTTTGTGTGTACAAGACTGGAAGTTCTTAGCGTACCTCCGTGCCCACTTACCTCAAGTTCTGGGGCTTTGCAACCAGACTGTAAGTAATTTCAGCATCCCATCAGAGAGGGGGAGGGTGTCTGATCTGAGAGAGGTGGGAGAAGTTAAGGGCTCTCTTGCCCCAGGGTCCAGACCTTGCCAGCCTCCACTCACAAAGGCACAGTGCACGCCCACGAAAGCTCCTGGCTTGCTGCAAGTCGACTCCCACAGGCCTCGGGCCAGAACTGGGTGGAGGTGGAGGTGGGGGGAGGTCAAGGAGGGCTCTGGCATCACGTGCCTGTGCAGGCACCTCAATAAATGCGAGTGCTGAGGAGCGGCGGAAGCGCCTGGCGCCAGGGCTCTGCAAGCTGAAGCAGGAGTTCCCCGGGAGTTTTTCCTTTGTCCCACCTCACCCTAGGTCTCTGGAACACCGGGAGCCCACTCTGAAAGCTGCTTTCAGGGGCACTTTGCTAACTTTGGAGCCCGTGCCCACTGCTCCTCCTAGGCTTGTTTTGAGTCGCAGTTAAGGACTCAAGGGGTCAGCCAGCACCTCTCTCTGACTCCCGCGGTGGCCTGGTCCTTGTCGCCTCTGTGAAGGGAAGAGTCAAGGCAAGGAGCAGCTTCAGAGACCAGCCATCCTGTCAGGCTCCGCTCTCCGGAGAACATCACACTGGAGAGGTAAGGGCGATGCACAAGCTGCATCCAGAGTGGTCCAGCTGCCAGGTTTTCCTGGTTCCCTATTTGGAAACATCATCTAGGAAAAACTGACTTGTAGAGAAAGGTCTGGCCAAGACAGGGTAGATGGGTTGCAGGGCAGGAACACTTCATTTCAACTTGTCCTGGGTACGCCCTCCCTGCAGGGTTCAGTGAACCGTGGGCTCCTGTTGTATGTGAGGGACATACTCTGAAGTTCTCCAGGAGCACGCTTGGTAGGGTTAAATTCACATGTTGGGCACAAACTTTGCCGGAATATGGGAATATGATTGATTTCTCCATCTGCACATGGATGAAAAAAAAAAAAAGTTGCTCGAGGGGCCTGAGTCATTCATTTGCAGTGAACCATGGGGCCATCTCCAGGTACCAGTAACACAGGCATGAGTAGTGTATGACTAGTTATGAACCAGAGATGAAATGCTGGGATATTGTGCTTTTAAGAATAAAATAAAACAACGCAAATTAAATAGAAAACTTGAAAGTTTCTGCAGAATATAAAGCTTCCAGACAAAAATAAAACACTATATAAATAGTACTCATTGTAAGGTATGTCATTTAAAACCTTGTAATTCAGAAATTATTCTCAAGCCTTGAGCTTCCCCGGCTACTTTTGCCCTCGACTTTTGGCTTAGTGGGTAGCTTGGAAAAATATTTTGTGTCAACAGCGCATTGTAAAAGTTCTTTAGGAAAAATGGAGGTGCTAGAAAACGTATTTTCAAAACCGGAGTGCTTATGTGTTGGGGTTTGCTATCATAATATAATTTCATCTGAATCATGTGACATGTCTTATAGCCACAAGGAGTGGAAGAGCCTGTCTTGGAGATTTTCCCCGGGAAAACCCAGAGGCCATTCATTATGATGTGTAAGGCACAGGAGTGGCTCAGAGTGACTGCACTGCTATTTGTGGCTAGAGCAGTTCCAGCTATGGTGGTTCCTAATGCCACTTTGCTGGAGAAACTTTTGGAAAAATACATGGATGAGGATGGTGAATGGTGGACAGCTAAGCAAAGAGGGAAAAGAGCCATCACAGACAATGATATGCAGAGCATCTTGGATCTCCATAATAAACTGAGAAGTCAGGTGTATCCAACAGCTTCTAATATGGAGTATATGGTAAGACACTATTCACATGGTGTATATCAAAGAAATGTTCTTGGTGCATAGGGCAGCATAGATAAATTCATTCATGCTGTTCTTTAGTCTTTTCCCACTCATTCTGCTTTAGTTTTTAACATTTTCTTCAAGTATATCCTCATCTGCACATTCTTCTGTCCATGTCTCTGTTGTTAAGAGCTCTTTCAATTTCCTTGTGAACTTAAGTGCCTTCAGATCCACTGCTCCTAAGTACTCTTCTAAACTCTGCTTTTAAAGGTAGGTCACCCCGTTCCTAAATAGTTCCTGTATTGACTTCAAATGTCTCTTTTTACATTTAATTCTTTGTGTGTGTGTGTGTGTGCGGGGGGAGGGGTCACATGCCATGATGAAGAGGTGGCAATCAGAGGCCAACTTTCAGCAGTCAGCTCTCTCAGCACATGAACTCAGGTCCTCAAACCTTAATCCTCAGGGTTTGCCTTTATTGGCAGAGCCACCTGGCCAGCTCCCATATTAACTTTCAATTCACTTAGTAGAAAGATTATGCTTTAGGGCCTCTTAGGATCTTCCTATAAATAGTGGAGCTACACAACTCAGACCGAGACTTAGTGAAGAGTTCTGAATTGTTGGCACACATGTATGCCCCAACGAAGACCTTTGTTTCTTGCAAATATGAAAATCACTTTATACTTGTTTTATGTTTAACTGCTTTAGCCAATTTATTGTTTGTAATCTTCAAAGTGTAAATATAACAGAATCATTTTGTCCTTAATTACCTCAAATAAATCAACAGGTTTGGGACACAAAATTAGTTCTTTAAAATTATTTGCATACCTTACATATTTAGACAAGCTTTCAAACTGTATTATATTACGCCCATGAACTCAGAATGCACTGTGCTAGCAAAGTCAGCTAGCCAATACTTCAGTGACAGCAAAGTTTATTTAATGAGCACATTCAAGGCACACTTCAGATAGGTTGTGTGATGTAGGTAGTTGTAGTGCATTCCTGTTATTCCTTTTTACCCTGTATTTACAGTAGTTCTGCTGGTTATTCCTTTAGATAAATCATTAGAAACATGGCTGTTCTAACTTTCCATTACCCTTTAGAAAATAGTACAATACATTATTTTAACCTTTAAAAAAATGTTTTATGCTAAAGAAAGGTTGCATTCAAGACACCTTATCAGAAACTGGGATTTTTGGGACCATGTAGAAGTCCTGGTCACATCACTCACTGGCTGTGTGAATGGCCACTTACTAAAGTTTCTCTGCTGCATGCTCCTTAAGGCTATTTATGCCAAGAAGAATTGTGATGATTAACTGAAATAACCTGAGATTTAATTCTCTAAGATAAATATTACAAGGTGACAATATGTTATGAAGAGATGTGTAATGGATTTTTAGGCTTCCTGGCACTACTTATATTTGGGATCTAAAGAGATTGTTCAGTTCTCAAAATTCCTTGCAGGATGTGATGTCATAATATTGAATACAAAATAAATATATTTCTTTTTGAGTGCTTAAGGGGTAAAACTCTAAGTTCCTTCAGTAATGAGCTTTCAATAGGAGCAAATTATGGATCCTCTCTAAGTTTATTTAATGATGGTAGCTCTTAAGTGGCTTCATGTTTGCATGTGTGCTTATGTGTATGAGGTGTATGTACATGTAAATGTTGATATGTGTGTGCACATGTAGGTGCATGCACGTGAAGTCACCAGTTGAATATATCTATCACCCGCGACCTTAGTTTTGAGACAGGTTCTCTCGCTGAACTTGAGATTCCCTGACCCAGCAATAGTAGTTGGCCAATGAGAGCCATAGTTCCTCTTGTCTATGCTTCTTCAGTGTTAGCTTTATCAATTTACACCACCTTGCCTGGAATAGAAGAGTGCCTCACTTATGATAGGGCTAAGGATCTAAACCTAGGTCCTAGTGTTTATATGGTAAGTGCTTTGTAGATTGAACCATTTCCCCAGCTTCTCCTTTGGATTTTTATTTAAAATACAGAAGAACTTAAGAACTCAATCCTACATAAGGGATTGTTATGGTCTCTGTGTGTGATTTAATATTACAATCATGAAAAATAAGTTTTGTGATTCTCATGTTTACTTGCAAAAACAAACAAACAAAACTGCAGAGTATGTATAATGCCTAGTTTGGGATTTTTGATTTTCATTTTGATCCATTGGTTTCTTTCTATCCTTGAAATATAGATTCAGCAACAGCCAGGGTTTATGTTGTGTTGCCCTTAGATACTATTGACATTGGAACCTGTTTTTAACCAGGCTGCAGATCTCTGTGTCCCACTGAAATATTAGGAGACATTAATCTTAGAGTACATACTGAAGGGATATTTAAAAATAATTATTGCTACTATTATCGATTATATTTTATATTATTATGACTTTCATAAGAATGAAAGACTGATGCAGATCAGTATTTTAGAATAGAGTTAGCTTGCTTATTTAAAATGCTTTTATTTTAAGGAATAAAGCTTAAATCTTGAAGTTGGCTGGAGTCATTTTCTGTGTAACTTTCAATGTCCTCTTATAGTCTATATGCCTTTTCAGATTAATTGTTGAAACAGCCAATGTCCACATTTGCAATTGGTACTTATTATAGTCCTATAACAGCCAACTTATTAATGTCACATCCCCATGCCTACCCTTATCATCACTTAATGTGCAGTTAAATATTACTATTGAAAGCCAGACCTTTTCTTGAAGAGCTTATAGTTTGAATGAGTAAAATGTATAAATATACTTAAAATCTTCACATACATGGGGCACAAAAATTCTTTGATCTGAAGGTATTGAAACACTCCTTCTTGTGAGAGCTCTTCTAGACCACCCATGAGGTGTGTCCTGTTTCATAAAGGTGATCAGTACCTTTAAAGTTAAGAAGAGAGATTGTGGGTAAAAGGTGGAAAAACAGACAAATGTAGATACCAGACACAGTCAGCCTGCTTTGGGAGAATCAGGCTAGCTAGATACATGCCCAGAGCTGGGGAAGAATCTGTAACCACAGACATCATAATGATAGAAACTGGAAACCCCAAGGAGAGTTGCAGGGTTAGTTAAGAATTGAGGCTTAAGGCATCAAATGAAGGGACAAGAGATCACCAACTACAAACACTGAACTTGATGTGTAGATCAGCAGGCTCACATCTTGTCTCTTTTGCTTATTGGAATGTGAACTCTGACAGTCTGCTGCCCTTCTGGGCCCAGGCTATTTCAGTGGTAAAACCAGTGGAAAAATATAAAGCCCAGAGGTGGCACTGAAGAGGCCCTGGTGAACTAATGTGCTTTCTTTGAGCCTGTCTTCCTGTGTATTTATGACTCTATAGCCTTCTTTTTTTCAACATGGGAAAATATTTTCTCTGGGTTTTGCTTTATCAATTCAATTGAAATATCCTCAGGCTTCCATGGCTCTGTCTTCCATACTTCAGTCTGGCAATGTTCTCTGCACTGTCTTCATGCATTTCCTAGTATGTGTGGGGCGGCCTCCATGTAGACTCATTCTACGGTAACTTCAAAAGAAAGCCAAGGGCCTTATAGTGTCTGTTCAGTCCTCTCCAAGAAACAGACAAATAACTGTATTCAAGTCCACACATCTGATTTCTGCACCACACACATGAATGTGCATCTGCTAATCCAGTGCTAGTATCCACCTCACAAATGTCTTTGAGCCCTACCTCTTCTATTTTATTTAAACTTTTGTTCCTCTACTCAAATCTGCATTGGCATTATACCTTCCCACTTAGCAGACTGCACTAATTCATTCCTCTTTTATAGCCTAGTGTATCCTCTTCACACTTGGTAAAGCTGACCTTTCCCTCAGCTTGTCTGTGTGGGTCACTCAGTTGAACAAAAGATCTATTAACTTCTCCCTGGTTAAAAAGTTAAAGGCTCTAGAGTAACTCAGGCAAGGACGCACATGTAGTCTACACCATGAACCTCAGCGACCTGTGTTCACACTGGCTTGTTTGCTGTTCTGAATGAAGGACATGCTTCTGCAGCTGCTTCTTCCATTTGGTATCTTCCATGTTCACATGCCTGTGTTCCACCTCTTCTTATCAGACATCTGTGTATCCCTCAAAATTGAGCTCAGATGTCATCGTTCCAAAAATTTTCTAGTGGGCTCATTCATCTTCTTCATTCCCAAATACCTTACTGTACCCTCTTTATAATACTTAAGTTTCAGTGAAATATATGCATGCCTTATTTCATTTCTAGACTTTTAATTCAATTCTAAAATATATGTGTTAAATGAAGGCATAAGAGAAATAATAAGCAAGATAATATCTAAGGCAAATGTGGAGAATAGGCATAAAAGAAATTAAAATAATAAACAGGATAGCTTAATTTCTCAATAGTATTTTAATTTTTCTTTAATAGAATTGCTTAGATGATGCTTTCATCTGATGTTGCTATTCTCTTCCCTAGATTTTCCATATCCAGGATTCCCTCAGTTTGCATTTATTAATTCTATTTCCACTTTTAGGTCTTGAAGAGTTTTATTTATTTCCTTGACCTGTTTAATTGCATTTGTATGTATATCTTTCAGGGATTTGTTTCCTCTTTAAAGACCTCTGTCTGTTTGACTGTATTTTCCGCTATTTCTTTAAGTAATTTATTCATTTCCTCCTTCACAACCTCTATCATCCTTTTTTATTGGATATTTTATTTATTTACATTTCAAATGTTATCCCCTTTACAGTTTCCCTTCTGCAAAGCCCCCATCTCATCCCCCTTTACCGTGCTCCTATGAGGCTTCTCCCACACACACCTACCCACTTCTGCCTCACTGCCCTAGCATTCCTCTACACTAGGGCATCAAACCTTCACAAGATCAAGGGCCTCCTTCCTGTTGATGCCAGATAAGGCCCCTTTAGCTCAAGAAAATGTCAGGTGTAAAAAATATAGTAGAAGGAACTTATACATCAGTGAAAGAAAATGTTAAGTGTAAAAAATTCCTGACACAAACCCTCCAGGAAAACTGGGATACCATGAAAAGACCTAACCTAAGAACAATAGAAATAGAAGAAGGCGAGCCTGGTGTGGTGGCGCACGCCTTTAATCCCAGCACTCAGGAGGCAGAGGCAGGTGAATTTCTGAGTTCGAGGCCAGCCTGGTCTACAAAATGAGTTCCAGGACAGCCAGGGCTACACAGAGGAACCCTGTCTCGAAAAGCAAAAAAAAAAAGAAGGCAAAAAGTCCCAGTTCCAACACCCAGAAAATACTTTCAACAAAATCATAGAGGAAACCTTTCCCAATCTAAAGAAAGAAATGTCTATAAACATAAAAATATTATTTAGAAACATTAGTTATATTTTTAAAAGTATTTTTAGCTACAAAAACTAAAATTCATGGGACTTATGTTTTTGGGAAAGTATCTGCTGTTTAAAATTAATGTATTTTTGTCTTTGGAAGTTTTTGCCACTACAATGGCAATACTGGAGAAAGAAATAACACAGAAACCCCGTTTACTAAAGTTTGTATTAATGGAGTAACTTGCTGGAGTTCAGGAGATGAAATAGAAGCTGGCTACCTAGGTTTATAGAGAAAAATGGTGTAAAGAGTTGGGGATTGTACTGGGGTTTGTTCCTTCATTCAGCATACCTTGGGAGGTTCCTTTTTATAAGGCAATATCTAGGGTTCAGTAACAAATGCACCCTTCCCCTCTTGACTGTCCAGACTCAACATGTTGTTCTGTGTGGCTGAGAGAGTGAGCCAGGGAAGTGGGAGAGAAAATGAAGACAGAGATTTAATTAGGAGGTACAATATAGGTCTCTTTAGTACCTATACATACGTGTGTGTGTGTGTGTGTGTGTGTGTGTGTACATATGTGTGTGTGTATATATATATATATATATATATATATATATATAGAGAGAGAGAGAGAGAGAGAGAGAGAGAGAGAGAGAGAGAGAGAACATTTGAATAGTGGAGAGCCTGATTTCAGGATTGCCCCAGACATCACTGGTTTAGGCTTTAAATGGTTGGAATGCAACTATCTACAACAAGAAAATGGTGGTGTAATGGTTAGGTAGTGAGAAGTGGTGGCCATATAAATATTACCTCCTTATAGTTCATGCATTCTGAAAAATTCAAAGAAACCTTTTTAAAGATACATAGATCTTACCTGGCTAGGAGGCAACCAGGAAATAAAATTCCCTTTCCTCATGAAAGGCCTGTGTATCCGAGTTATAATACAGAATTTTGGAAATTGGTAGCAGTTTCTATTTTCGATTACATATGAACAAAAAACATTACACATCCTACAAACTGAGAAGGACTTTTAGAATGTTGTGAAAATTGAAAAATGCTGATTATATGGCATTCAATATAATGCCAGGAGATGGAGGCAGAATCTACACATTACCTCTTCCTTTCCCAGAAAGGGTAGCTAGTTGTTTCCTACCTGCTCTCACCTCTTCTTTCCAAACCAAAACTTGTCTCATATTTCCTCTATAAGGAAGATAGAAATTTTAACATTATATGCAGGAACCACTTTCTTCCCAGGTCATCCCAATGTGCTATCATTTAAGCTCATTTTTGAAGTAGTATTGTTATACTTTGCATGTGACAAGTAACTATGTGTTCTTCAGGAACTGTTTTTGTTATGGAAAACTAGAGCTCAATGGTGTATATTATATAGATATCCACATGAATTTATTAAACTGTGGTTAGACAAGCAGCAGTAGGATTCATGGAACCAGTCTGCAGCATAAAGCTATGGCTCATGAGCATTCAGCCAGTAAAGTCAGGAGGAGAGCAAAGATCTCCATAGATAGAGACATTTAAGACATGAGCTCTTGTTGGGCTGTTGGGCAGTGGTGGAGCATGACTTTAATCTCAGCACTTGGATCTCTGTGAATTCCAGGCCAGCCCAGTCTATAGAGTGAGTTCCACGAAAGCCAGGGCTACACAGAGAAACACTGTCTCAAAACAAACAAACAAACAGAACCCAAAACCAAGCAAAACAACAATAACAAAAAGATGAGCTTTTGATACTGTTTGAAGACTAGAGGTGTGGATAAAGGGAAGGCACTACAAAGGAAATGGAGGGTTAGGAAGTGGGATGTGAGGGGTGATGATGGGTTGGGATGAATACAAAATGGAGGAAAACTGAAAGTTAAGAAACTCTTGCAAGTGCTTCTTTAAAATATCAGAGCAAAAGAGGTCAAGAGTGTGCTGTGATACTTGACTGTGTGGGGACAACTGAATGATACAATGGCCTAAGGCTAGTTCAATGAAGATTGGTTAGAAGAAATTAGCATGTTTTTGTTTCATTCTCTTTCCAGACCAGCATTTTATATAGCCTGGTTGTAGTCACAGTGCTAAATCTTTTCAAGCTAAAAGTTTCAACTTCAATTACAGACACATCACAAATTTAGTGACATTTATAAGAAAATCCAATTTCTTTGCATATTCAGTTGTCTATATTGTGTACCTTCATGAGAAATTGAAAATATCCATTTATATAAATGCAATCACAGTTAAGAAAAATGTTACTTAGTTAAGGACTAGTCTCTATTGTTTTGCAAATTTTGTTTCTTCACACATCTGTCTTAGGAATTTATATAATGAAAACACTCCACAGGAGTACAGGTATTATATCAAGTCTAAGTCAGGGGTTCTCAAGTAATGTGACCCTTTAACGCAGTTCCTCATGCTGTGGTGATATGCAGTCAAAAAACTACCCGGTTGATACTTCATAACTGTAATTTCTCTACTGTTATGAATCATAATGTAGATACCTGCTATACAGGGTATCTCATATGTAACAATATGAGACTCAAAGAGATTGCAACCCACAGGCTGAGAACTACTGACAAGGTTTCTGTCTATCTTTTGTCTTTAAAATTGTAAAAGCTATAATAACAATTGATTTGCATCAGAAAGTTTGAAATTTGTTATATTCAGTAGATACTGGCTGTACATTCTTGCTTCAGACACTGTACTAGAATATCAAAAATGAAGTATGTTTGAAAACTCAACAGGTTCACAAACATAAGCTGAGTGAGGTGATAAAAATGACAGAAAACTAACCTGCCACTATCATTACATCTTGGTAACACCTTTTAATTGTGACTGGATGACAATGCTTCAGCTAATCACAGAAGCTGAGGCTGTTGTGGCAGGCAGAAAAAGACCATACACAAAATCTGTTACTCCAGAAAGAGAGGAATAAGATTGGATGTTTACAGTTCAAAGAGACTGAATGTTCTCCAACAGCTAGAGGAGTAAAAAAAAAAAAAAAAAAAAAAAAAAAAAAAGATATAGTTACATGAACATTGACTAGAATCACTTTTTTCTCAAGTAAAAAGAAAACTGGATTTTTGTATTCTCAGTAAATGCAAAAGTTAGTGCACAGCACGTTTTACTCAAAGTACTGTGAAATGTCATAAAATTACTCTGATTAGACAGAATTAAGTTAGAAAGATATCACTGTACTCTCTGGGAGATGCTTTGGACCACCATGAACCTGGTAATGATGGAGTGACACAGTTTCAGAATGTGTTTCATTGATATTGTTGACTCACTTTATACTGAAGGAAAAAGGGTAAGGAAGAATATGAGGTTATGTTAAGAGTTCCCAGCACCTTGATGTTTAATTGAAGCATTTCCTGTGGCAGAATGAGAAACAGAGCAAAGTGAAGATGACATCACAGGGTTTTTCTAGGGAAGACTGAGTTTGAAGGACCACATCATCCTTAAATGAATTCAGTGTGTCCAGTGAGAAGGTGGGATTTGAGATAATAATAATGGAAGGGTTGTAGATATTGTCAGGAGTTATCTTAGCCGTGCTGTAACTGCCTGAATCAAAGAGAAGATTGTTAAGGACTGAAGTTTGGATGCCTTAGATTGGCCCAAAGTGTGATATGTGGGTTTTAAATAAAAAGAAAAGGGCAACCAAGACAGAGTGCAAAGACTCAGCAAGGTTGGAGGAGCAGGTGACATAGCTTTCTTGTAAGGCAGGAGGAGAAGTAACAAAGAGTTTAACAGTTTTTCAGTGTCATTGAAAAGCTCATAAGAGAAAAGAATGTAAATAGTTGATTTGTGTCCAGAAACCCTATGCAGACATAGGAAGAGTGAGGGCAGCAAGTGGTGATGTCACCTTGACTCCCTGAGATGATCCCGGAGAAACCAGAGAAGTGAGAGGGCAACCAGTGGGTAAGATAAGAATGCTTTTACTTTTCAGTTTAGGAGAGAATGTGTTACGTTAATGAAGGACCTTACATAGGATGGATAATGTTTAGCCTCTACAATGTGATTTCATTCATTTTAGCAGCAAATCTGAGGCCACAAGTGTGGAAACAATTGGATTCAGTTGTTAAAGAAAAGAGATTATATTTGTGAGAATGTTTTTAGTTTCCCCAGTGAGCTCTAGAGCAAAGACCATCAGCTGAGTCTGAGCCGATAAAAATGATGAGAGTCTGATGAGGGAACATTGTGAAACAGTGTCTGTGGCTCTATGCAAGGGATCTTGGTGGAACTGAGTGTAAGTGGAATTTCCATTACTGTAAGCTCTTGTTTCACAGTGCCCAGGGTTCAGAAGTCAGAGGACACCTGGGACAAGGAGGTGGCTTGGAACAGAGAATATGTATACACACATACACACACACACACACACACACACACACACACACACACACACACACACACATTGTCTGACTACCAGTGTCTTCTACTAATTAGATATAGCTAGAATCTGAGAGACAAATGAGCTAAGGTAATAGCGCAGTTTGAGTTGCGCCATTTGAGCACAGAACATAGCAACAGGATCTGAGATAGCAGTGCAGGGATAAAAGGACTGCTGGCCAAATTCTCATGAGATGATCAAACAGAAATATTCGAAAACCATTATATAAATACCATATATGTATAGTCATATGTATTTATATGTAATGCACATATATGTTTATACATACTAATACATATAAATCATAGTTCTTGCTTAGTATCATCATTTATATTTTAACTGTTCAGGGAAAATTATTCCTCAGTAGTCTTTAAAAGTCTCAAAGAAGATATTCTGTTTATCAAACTGATTTTAATTCTTCTAGCAAGTAAGGGAAACTAGGAGTATAGAATTTATGTATCTCTCACTGCCTGGAAAAATACGAATTTTTTACCTTTATGGAAAAAAATTAATACAGACAGCATAGGATGTAAATATATGCAATGTAAATATGTAAACAGCAGTGTAGATAATCAAAGAGTACAATATAGCAGTTGTGTTGAAAGCATGTAGACTTGCATTGGTGTGTTTCTAATATCAGTCTTTGGTTTAAGTGGAAATTTTTGGGTAAATTGTGGTTTCAGTTATTTTGTTTACATAAGATTTTTTAAAAACTAATTAATCAAAGGAGTTTTTCATTTTTAATCTTTTAAAATATAAAAGGCTGTTTCACACACAATAGAAACAATTAGCATTTCCTTTGCCTTTAAAAACCTAAGTTATTGCTATTTGTTACAGGTTGGTTGTGAAATGCCACCCCAAATCTCATCTGTTTTTACATTTGGTCATCAGTTAATGGTGCTCTTCTGGGAGGTTAGAAGAGCTTTGTCACATGGAAGCCAGCTGACAGAGAGAGGCCATTAAGGGACTTGATGGGCATGCCCACTTCAGGTTCCCATTTGGCTCACTCCTTTCTAGTTGTAGCCATGTAACAAGCTACTGCTTTCTGGTCACTCTGCTATAGGCCAGCTGCTCTACCGTACCTTCCTAGTTATGGTAGACTATGATTATCAGAAACCTGATCCAAACTAAAAATGTCCTTTTTGACATTGTTTCTGACAAGTTCTTTGGTCCCAGTGATGAGCAAAATAAACAATACAATATGTAAATAGATGTGAGTTTCTGCCTGAGAGTTTTTGTCTGCAGTCACACTTGAACCAGGTTCTTCCTAAAAGGCAGGGCTGGGCTGAAAGGGAAAAGACTGCGAAAAGAGAAATAACCAGGCCTTGACAAGATTTCCTGATCAAAGCCCACATGTTTAATGAAGCACCGGGTTTATATGGCATGGGAAAAGCCCTTCCCCCCAGCCCAAATCTTGGGGCAGTCCAGATGTGAACAGGTAGGAGGATCTTTAGGAAAGCTGTCTCTGTAGAATCAGGTGCCTAGCAGCAGGGGTTAACATCTGCCCGGAGGCGATGGGGGAACAGTGGCAGAAACAAAGAACCAGCCTGGCAGAGATCACCCCAGGTGGTGAAGAGCAGTGACTGCAGGTCTGGGAGACTCCAACAAATAGATACTGTAATTTATTGTGAGAATTTTTTGCATCATGCATTTTTCTAGATTTGACTTTCTAAAACTTGTTGGGATATAAATACAACTAATGAATTTCATTTCTGAAATTTATTGGGCTTATATATAATATACCTAATGAAGAAATTCATTGACAGAAATTGATCCCATATTCACTGATCAAGATGTAAAGAACTAATAAGTTATATTATTATTTTTTGCCTGTTTATTTTGTGTGTGTAACATTTGTGATTGTATACACATATGTATATGTGTTTGTGCATGTGTCTGTATGTGTGTGTGTTTGTGTGTGTGTGTGTGTGTGTGTGTGTGTATGTGTGTGTGTGTGCCTGTGTGTATATGTGTGACTGTGTGGATGTGAAGGCTGGAGGTCAACACTGAGTGTCTTTATCACTAATCATCTTATTTTTGAGACAAAGTATCACTGTCCCTTGAACTCACAGATTCAACTAGAATGGCTGGCCAGGTTATATCCCCAGTCTATACTACTTCCATCTTAATAAAACATCAATACAAATAATAAAGTCGTTGTTTGTAGTAATGTACTGAAGGCAATGTAGTCTTTGGTTTACCAGAAAGTCTATTAAAAGGTAATAGCACTCACAAAAAGAATTCAAGTTTCCAGAGTTTTATTTTTGCGTAACACAGGTGCATTATGCCTACTCTACCACTTGCACCTAACTCACCCACATACATTACTGCCTGCTGTTGGGGATCTGGTGAGATGAGAAGCAGAGAGGAAGCATACTTGAACAATCATATCTCCTCTGAGGCAAATTATACATTAGGAGTCACAGAAATCTCACAAGACACACACAACAGGGTTCTGCTTTTAAAGTTCTCATTTGGGAATTAAGATTCAGAACAATGGAGGCAAAACAAGAAGAAAATATAACAACTAGTAAATTATGCGTTTAAAGAGATTGAGAGGAAGGTATGGAAGAGAATGTTGGAGTGAACACATTTTGGAGAATCTCTTGCATAATTTAGGAGAAAGAACAATCTTGTTGGAAAGAGACTAATAAATTCAGCATCCAAGAAAGATGACTGTGCAAAGGCCGACCTTGCTGCTCTGTGTTCTTACTGGTCTTGGCTCCAGGTGTTGGAAATGCCATAACTTCCATCCTGTAAAACTGAGTCAAAATTTACATTTTGGATAAGAAGCCCTTCAAAGTGTTATAGTGGAAGCTGTAGAGGGCCAGCAAGGAGGAAAGTTTGGCTATAAAGGTCTCGACCAAGAGATGAATAAGTGCAAATTTTATAGACAAATATAAGGATGGTGTCAGATTACTGTCTGCTCTAGCCACTGAGGACAGGCTCATTAGAGTCTATGATAATGAAATAGTATTCCTGGAAAAGCAGACTGTCTTTTGAGTTTGTCTGGATATTAAATTTCCATTTCAGAAATTAAACTTAATAAAATGAAATGGCATTGTTTTAAATGGCTACGTTGCTGCTTCCTGCATGATTGTGGAGGCTTCATTTGAAAGTAGATTTTAAGAGAAGCCCAACTCACATCTCTGTGGTTTCTAGGAAACTTGAATAAACATTCATTGCCTCGGGGTAATGCTGCTGTCTGTGCAGCCTCTTAGCCTTCTGAATATTCCCGACCACTACAGAGTTCTTCAGAACAAGTGAGACAGGGTACTTATATCCTGAAGTCATCCCCGATTGGAAGGAATGCATTACAGCCCTTTCCAGTAGGTGGGCGTGTGTTATATATGTAGCTCAGAAATAACCATGCTTTACTTCTGATATATCTCATGTACCAATTTTATGAAGAAATGGTAATTTTAGTGTAGGCTGACTTCAAATTAGTGCTGTGTAAATAGTTCAGAGAAAGAAAAAAGACTCTTAAGACATCTTGATTTGATTTACAAACCAAAAATCAAATAGAAATCTGTTAGAGTTCAACCTCCATTTAAATAGTATGGGTATGAGTAATTGGCAGTCTAAAGTCTGAAATAACCTGCATACTCAAATACATGTGTTCTAAAAGCTATGTATACATGGACCATGCGGTCATTAGGCTTTAGTAATAATTCTCCCAGGACACGTACAGTTTTACTACTTTATTCTGGAAAGTTTTAAAAATTTTACATTGTTGGTCTCCAACTAGACACATAGAAACAATTAAATTTGATAAATGATCTCTTTCAAATTATTATTGATTAATATTTATTGAATATGGGTTAAAATTAAATTTACTTACATGATTTTCTGCTGTAGTCTTTATAAATATACTATAAATTACAAATTATAAATTCTTCTGACTTTATTCTCTTGTTTTCAATGCACTGAGCAAAAAAAATAGATTTTTAAAAAAACTTTCTTTTTCTGAGATTACAATATAATTAGATTATTTCACCCTTCACTTCCCTATCTCCAAGTGTTCCTGCAATGCCCCTCTTTGCTCCTTTTTCAAATTCATACCTCTGTTTTGATTAATTGTTGTTACATTATATCTGTATATCTATACATATATGTGCACGAATGAATACATTTTACAAAATAAGGTTAGCCAAACAGGTATAAGCATGCTTTAAATTTTATTTCACTTTCTGTGTAACAGATATAAACACTGTTTTGGAAAACACAAAGTTGTGAGTTTAGAAACAGTTGTATCTCCTTCTCAAAAGCTCCAGTTTCTATGGAAAACCTCACAGGCCAAAGTACATAGTCAAGTGCAAAGCAAGAAGAAACTGGCCTTCAGTAGCGTCTCCGGGCCTTTTCCGTAGGCTTAGCTGGGTGGTCCCTGGGAGTTGGTGGTGGGGGTGAGGTTTTCATTTATTACTGGACCTAAGCCACCATCACCTGAGGGTCTGTACTCTCCTGTTCTCAAGCTTGCGCCAAGAAATCTCACAGCTGCTGATCCCTCTGTGTGGTCTCTCTCCACAGTGTCCTTCCCGCCAATCTTCCCCTGTGGTTGGCTGTATAATGTGTTGGCTCAAGTTCGTCAAGATGCATCTGAAAGGAGAACCAAATAGAAGCTCTGTTTCATAACCTAGCCCCAGAATTCTCGGAGCCTCATTTCATTTTTAGCAGTCAGTCACTGCAGCTCTGATGTGTAAGATCAGAATTTAAAAATCAACACGATAAACTAGGAAAGGGGATAACATTTGAAATGTAAATAAAGAAAATACCCAATTAAAAAAAGAAAAAGAAAGAAAATTTCCTCTGGCTTGAAAGACCATTTAAGCAATAGATCTCAGACTCAGCAGAACTGATGCCCTCTTTTTTTGATTTTGAAAGGAAATTCAGTACAATCTTTATGAAGTGAAAATAAATCAGTATCATTTTCTAAAAAAAAAAAAAAAATCAACACGATAGTCTCTTGGTATTTTAATTTTTAGCCATATTTGTGGTTCTCTTCTTGCTCCTGGATGTGCCTTAGAATGAGGTCAGCCTACTGGAAAACTTATGGATTAGTGTGGTTTTGCAATGTGACTAAAAGCACTGTGGAAAAAGCTGCAATCTTGTGTTTCAAGACGGGCAACAACCTTTTTGTTGTTGTTTTTTCTTTAGTATGCTTTACTTTCCAGGTGACTACCTGGAAATCTGATTATTTTTCCAATTTTCTGGATGCAAAAGGAATACAGCATTTTTCTCATCCTCTGGGATTTCATTCAAATTCATATTTCTTGAGTAAATTTTTGTTGAAGAGATAGCAACAGTCACTTTAATGATATTTTGTATAATAAATTAAAATGTATAAATTAATTTAAACAAATAATGAAATTAATTAATAGCATACATATAGCAGCAAATAAAGTTCTTACCAGATTAATATTTATTGGTAACCTATACTTATGGTGTCTATGATAATTAGGAATATTTGGTATTAATCCAAAATAAAATAAAGTTATTGATTTTAATCAACAATTGCATACCACTCACTAATTTTTAGCTGAATGTAGAGATGTTTCTGTACTTTCATAAATAATAAAGGTATACTATAACAAGAATATAGAAACAATGTAAACTTTTATTTTTTTATAGTGAAAATATTTTCCATATTTTATATTCACAACTGAAAAGAAGAAATTCTCATTATAAAAAATTATAGGAATGAGCAAGAAAGAATTCCATACTTATATGTGTTTGTAAATGTATGAGCATGTATATGTATATATAATGTGTGTGCATGCTTATTCATGTGGAAATGCACCTGTGTGTGCATGCGAGCACATCTGAGTCTGTGTGTGTATGCATAAATGTGTGTGTGTGTGTGTGTGTGT
>NC_034611.1:186125-212736 GCF_900095145.1 Mus pahari | reverse complement strand
TGTGTGTGTGTGTGTGTGTGTAGGAAGGCTGAGTCTCTTTCATGAGATCTTTCAGCTTGTGGTCTTATTAGGGTTCTTTCAGTTTATAAAATCGACGAGAGAAAACATGTTTGCTTGGACCCTACTCTTACCTTTCCTCCCTACTCCACCATCTCATCCATAAACTATCTGGAAAGTCAATTTCTGTGACTTTGCTTTTCACTTGCTTTCTAACCTCTATAGCCAAATGTCTACATCACTGAAACGGAATTGCTCTTCCTCATCCATTATTACTCACCTAGTCCATCTACTCTTGAAATATCTTTGCTCTCACTATAGTTGAATTTGCCAATAGTTTTTCTTTAGTCTTTATGATGTATTTTTCTTGTCTTAAAAAGAATACTATCTCATTGTTTTTCTTCCTTCCAATATTAATAATTCTAGACTTCCTTTTCACTTCTTTCACTGTTCTATATCATTTTTCTGAAGTTATTTTTCTCTACATAGTTAATCAAAATTTTATATCTTCAGAACATAATTTTTATTTAGAACTGCTTTTGCATGTTCTTATAGTCTATTTGCATGCATATCACTATCCTCTTGGTATGCACATTGCAACATTCTGCAATTCCACCAAACAAATACTCAGGCACATGATTGTTATTTCTCTTATGCCCTTGTGGCAACTGCATTAATCCATCATTTCTTCTTTTTGACAGCTTAAATTAAGTCATCCATAATTATTTACATATCTATGTGTTATTTTGTCCTGTCTGCTCTTCTACAGCTACCTCCCTTAAACTGTTCAAATGTTCCAATCCTGGGACTGTTTTCCTTTTCTCTTATTATGTGGAGTCCTGTTTTGAAAGTGCCAATGTACTCATTTATATATGGTTTTGTAATTTTAATATTATGACTCATGTACAGTCCATGTTTTAAATTGGTAAAAACTTGAATACTAATTTCATAACTTGTAAATTTTCATTAAGTTATCAACTTGTATTTTGATTTTTTAAAATTAGTTTTAAATGAGCCAGTGAATTCTCATGAATTTTGTAAATAAGAATAGTGTATACTTTATCACAGTCAGAATTAATATTTATTCATATATACAACATGTTCTTATTTGTCACTGAATCCATATAATGAACACAAGAAGGAGTAACACAACTGTCTCCGGGCAACCCATACGCTTTTGGGAGAAGTAGCTATGGAAATAAACATCTCCATGCTTGGTAATAGTGCCAAACAAAGAATGTATCAACGTTTTGAGAGCATCATAAAGTGTGGAGCTTCCTTTGAACGGGTTGGAGAGGTAACATAGAGACCATTTTAGATAATGCTAGATAGAAAGCCAAAGATAGATTCCTGGCTGGCAAATCACTAACCATGATCAAATCCTGAAGAAATTACAGGCTCTATAAGGAAATCTGGCTCTAGAGACCTATGGGATTTTGTTGGCTACATTAAAGGAGAAGAGTAAGGTAAAATAATTTCTTATCACTCTGGCAATTCTAAAAAAAAAAAAAAAGGCACGCTAGAAGGGAAACAGATATAGTCAGGGAAGTTAAGTAGAAATCTGGTGGAGAAAAATTCTAGGTGATAAATGAGGGAAAACAGGTGAATATATTCACTTAAGAAAGAAAGGAGAAAACAAGAACCCATGATGTGAATTTGAAGAGATGCCCAAGGTAAACATTGATCTGTGTTTTATTTCTGTTTACCCTGTAGACATGGGATGTGGAGCTGGAAAGATCTGCAGAATCCTGGGCTGAAATGTGTTTGTGGGAGCATGGACCCACGAGCCTGCTGCCCTCCATTGGACAGAATTTGGGGGCACACTGGGGAAGGTAGTAGAAAGCACAGCTTTTTATTTCTGGAAACACAAATGTCATGAATGCAATGTTCATCACAGGTAGTTTCCTAATGCTTGTCACCTAGGATTAAAAGACTAGACCTCAAAACAAAGACAACTCAGATATCCTACCAACAGATTCACCAATTTCCTAGCCTGTTTTTTTTTTGTATCATTTGTATATTTAAGACTTGTAGCTTACACAGAAGTAACTTTCTATCAGTCCTTGTCAATCTATGTTAGTTTTATATGTTTTTTCCCCACTCTTCTTGTTACTTGTGATTTTTTTTTCCTCCTCACAGATACCGACCTCCAACCTTTCATGTACAAGCATGGTATGATGAAGTGAGAGACTTTAGCTACCCATATGAAAATGAGTGTGACCCTTACTGTCCTTTCAGATGCTCTGGCCCTGTTTGTACACACTACACTCAGGTATGCTTTGTGTGAGCTATAGTTGGTTCCTCCATATTCACCTACACGAACTACCAGAGAACATACAAATATGTGTGTCTTTCTGTTTTACTTAATGTGATTATTTAAGAAATTTGTTAATCCCGTGGAATAGGCGTAATGATGTCTATAAGCAATAACACTATCACAGAAGTCCAAACACTTCCCTTAAAAGGTTATTTTAAAGACTTCACATGTAAAATAACTTACTATGGCTCCAATAAATATTGTTAGTGAACAGTTTGCCATCTTCGAAATAATTTGATACCAAAAATATAATCTATGATTGATTTCCACTATTTGCATATGTGCAGAATTTAGAATCTTTTTGGGTATATTTTATATTTTACATTCATGTTTAGGATTGCATGTATTCCTAATCTCTAAGTCAAACCAAGAAAGATGAGGTTGAGTAGACAAAGGTCACTGTTGCCCTGTCTCTAAAATGGGGGAATCTCTGAGCATTGTACATTTACTTCATTTACTTACATTTATAGGCTTCTGTTACTTAAGTTAGTAAGCTTTAATCTTTTTCATAGAAATGGCCATAGAATAAGGTAGAAATATAACTTTGAATTATTTAGTAGGTTTGTATTTTGTAAATGCTGACTTGTACTGCTTGTAAGTTTTATTTATAAATTGCATAAAAAGCGCAAACCAAATCACAGACAAGACAGATGTTGGGTACATCTCACTCTAGCATGAATGATCTGTCTGGTCTTCTGTAGTTCATTTAATATCCATTTCCTTTGATGCACTACTGTCTCGTTTCATCTGAGCCCTCCTTGAGCCTCTCTTTTCTCAAACACAGGTGGTGTGGGCTACTAGTAGCAGAATAGGCTGTGCCATCAATCTGTGCCACAACATGAACATCTGGGGGCAGATATGGCCCAAGGCAGTCTACTTAGTGTGCAATTACTCCCCAAAGTAAGTAGTCAGGGCATGAGTTCCTAATAGAAAGTTTTCTTAATGTGAAAATAATTTTGAAATCCTGATTTTTTTTTAACTTTCAAAGTATATTCATAAAGTATATTGGTTTAGTTCAGTTATCTCCCATGGCAGTGATTATAGTAGCTGAAACACATGTCAATGTGTAAAGGCAGTGGACTACTGAAATCTAAAGAAATAAAACACATTTTTAATGTGTATTTTGAGGTTCATTTTCTGTGCCATTTATGTGTGCATATTTACTAATTTTGATGAGAGGTTTTCAGCTACACATATTTGAGAATATGTTTTACACATGTAAAGAAGATATGAAAGATTATGTTAAAAATTCACACAACTATTCTGAGAGTCAGATTTAATTATTAGGATGTGTGGAATAGGTAAATGTTCTTTTGAATTCAGTTCTTGGTAATTGTTTCATTTAAAAAATTTTTATAACATTTATATCACATTACTTTAAAATTTTTCATTATAACAAGGCATTTAACTATATGTAAGCCTAGACCAACTGGAGTCCATACAAAATATATACAGAAATCTTTATCTTAAGATGCCTATGTCATTATGTAGTGATGTTTGCAACCTCTTAGCAGTGCTGTAAGACCATGTCTTAATGGAGTGGATCATCTCTTTAGGGGAAACTGGTGGGGCCATGCACCTTACAAACATGGAAGGCCTTGTTCTGCTTGCCCACCTAGTTTTGGAGGAGGCTGTCGAGAAAACTTGTGCTACAAAGGTCAGTGTTACATGGCTTTAGTTTTCCCTTTGAAACCTTTGTTTGTCAACTGTGTAGCACTATACATGTTTTTACAGGGTATAACAAAAGGCTAGGGTTTGTGACATGTCTGTGAGGCCTGGAGCGGACTCCCTAGTGCCAAGAAATAAAAAAAAGTGTCTAAACCCACATTAGTTGTCAAATGAACTTTGAAGAGGTGATTTTATATATGAATAATTATTTCAACTTATTTTTAAAAGATTCATATAAGGAACCTATTATGACAGGGGTCATGTGCCTACAGAACAGTAGCAAGTTTTAAACCACTGACCCTAACATTTATTCCATTTTTTTTTCCAGAGCTGAGGACCGAACCCAGGGCCTTGCGCTTGCTAGGCAAGCGCTCTACCACTGAGCTAAATCCCCAACCCCCTAACATTTATTCTTATCCCAGAAAGACACTGTATATCTTAAAAGGGATCTTAATGTGTTGTTGGGAGTTGTTGCCTTAACTGTCATGTTTAATGGTTTAGCACTTTAAGTTAATTCACTTTTAGTGCTTTGAGAGTTTGAGAGTATGTTTCTATGTATTGTACTGACCCATGCATGGTGAGTCAGATGTGTCTGTCTGTCTCTCTCTTTCTCCACCTCTCACCCTATACTATCTTTCTTAAGCTGGAATAATATTAAGAGTGTGATATACTGTAGAACTTATAAAGTTGGTGTTATAAAATAGATTTGCAGTCTTAAAATGAAAATATGAAAATATGGTAGAATGCTTGCCTAGCGCGCAACAAGCGCTGGACCGAAGCAGTAGCAGCCGGAATAGTTAGACGCCTTTATTCTCAGCATTACTAAGATGGAAGGAGGAGAATCAGGAATGCAAATTCATCCTCAGCTGTATTGAAAGTTCACAGCCAGCCTGAAATACCTGAAATTCTGTCTCAGAAACATGTAATACAAATATAATGCCCTGTTAATGGTGCCTGACAATATCATTTGTATGACAAGGATTTGGATAAAGCCATGTTCTTACTTGGGCATGTTTTACCTTATACTTTCTACTTCTGATGACAAAATGAAGGTTGATGTAGATCAGGTGTGCTAGAAAGGCTGGAGCCCTGTTCCCTCCCTGCTCAGTGCTCATCAAAAGCCATGTGTTGTTTGCATTTGTGTCTGAATCCTCCTTAGAGGTGACAAGCAGACCAGAAGTACCCATTCTGCCTCCCTATTATGTGTCCCTATTTGGTTTCCTTGCCCACTTTGCAGCATACCCTCTTGTGATGGTCTTTGTACAAACCTGTGCCTTGCTCTTCCCTTCACCAATAATTGGTGCATCCTTCTTAAAACCAACACTCCTCTTTATCCACACCTTTCTCCTAAGTTCTGAGTTTAGGAACACAAATGAAAATATACACTTTTTTTTACAGAAGGGCAGCAATAAACTCTTGTTATAGGCCAACCCAGAGTTCAATGCCAAGCTTGAAACTATTCTCTAAAGTGAATATCTTTGCATCTTGAAGTTTGTTTTAAAAGTCAGAAAGTCCATAGGAATTGATGCTGGAATAGATAACAAGGGTATACCCAACCTTTGGGGGATATTTTCATTTGGAGGAGGGGGGAGATGGAGTTTCATAAGCCCTGGTGCTATTAGAGAACAAAGTCAGTTTCATGTGTCTTTATGAAAACCAAACACTGATGCCATACTAGAACTAGATTAGAGGTGAGTCCACTGGACATTAGCTAGGCCCAAACACACATGTGTGCGCGCACACACACACACACACACACACACACACGAATTGAAAGCTGATATGTATATTTCACTTCAGTGTGGTACATACAACCATGACCTTGTACCACAACCTGTGCTGAAAAAGAGTACTAAATTTGTAGTTTTTAGTTAACAGGTGTAAAAAAGCATTTGTTCAATAGTTTGTGCTCATGTAAGTAATATCCAATTTTTTTAATCTTTTCCCTCTGGCAGAAGGGTCAGACAGGTATTATACCCCTCGAGAAGAAGAAACAAATGAAATTGAACGGCAGCAGTCTCAGGTCCATGACACCCATGTTCGAACAAGATCAGATGACAGTGACAGAAATGACGTCATCAGCACTCAGCAGATGTGTAAGAGCTTAATCACATATCAGATGCTAGG
Organism: Mus pahari; assembly: GCF_900095145.1. Taxonomy (NCBI): domain Eukaryota; kingdom Metazoa; phylum Chordata; class Mammalia; order Rodentia; family Muridae; genus Mus; species Mus pahari. The sequence continues at coordinate 206,627 of NC_034611.1, read as the reverse complement.
ACTTTGCATGGATGATAATTGTCCTAGTTTTATTTGCACATTTTCAAAATATCAAAAACATGTTTTAGCTGGGTAGCACAGATCTCTTTTAATGTTAGCACTCGGGAGGCAGAGGCAGGTAGATCTCTGAGTTCGAGGCCAGCCTGGTCTACAGAGTGAGATCCAGGACAACCAGGGCTACAAAGAGAAATTCTTATCTCAAAAAAAAAAAGAAAGAAAAGAAAAGAAAAGAAAAGAAAAGAAAAGAAAAGAAAAGAAAAGAAAAGAAAAGAAAAGAAGAAAGAAGGAAGAAAGGAAGAAAGGAAGAAAGGAAGGAAGGAAGGAAGGAAGGAAGAAAGAAAGAAAGAAAGAAAGAAAGAAAGAAAGAAAGAAAGAAAGNGAAGAAAGGAAGGAAGGAAGGAAGGAAGGAAGAAAGAAAGAAAGAAAGAAAGAAAGAAAGAAAGAAAGAAAGAAAGAAAGAAAGAAGGAAAGACCATGTTTTAATAGTATGCAAAACCTATTTTAGAAGTATTGGAATTATTAAAACTATCTGTGTTTTATTTGTTTGTTTTTCTTTTAGCTCAGATTGTTTCTTGTGAAGTAAGATTGCGAGACCAGTGTAAAGGGACCACCTGCAACAGGTGGGTGTCATTGTCAGCTGACAAGATGAAAGAAGTGTGTGCATTCTGTGCCAGTGATGAGAGAAACTAAAGTTTATTTTCCACAACTGTCACTTAGGTATGAGTGCCCTGCTGGCTGCTTGGACAGTAAAGCTAAAGTCATTGGGAGTGTACATTATGAAATGGTAAGTGGAAATGAAAATTATTTCAGGATGTAACCTTGAAAATGTTTTATCTATTTTGAAATGTATGAAAATACAGTATCTATTTTGAATGTGGAAATTGCAACTTATATCAAGTGTATTAGATGATATTTTTTCCTCAGAAATATTTGTTTAGGTTAAAGTCGTATAAAGAGTCATTTTCTTCTTCATATAGAGTTTGAATTATTTAATATCTTCTGTCTCTTCCTTCCCTGAAAGCAATCCAGTATCTGCCGAGCTGCCATCCACTATGGGATAATAGACAATGAAGGTGGGTGGGTAGATGTCACTCGACAAGGGAGAAAGCATTACTTCATCAAATCCAACAGAAATGGCATTCAAACAATTGGGTAAGAGCCCAAGTGATTTTTACTCTCAGACGAAACGAAATTGTAAGGAGCTAACATATCTTTGACACAATCATAGAAGAATTTATGGAAAAAAATTGCTAATTTTTCAAAGTTCATTTTAGTTTATTGTTTACATACATAAAATGTTGGAGATCTTTTTGCTTAGAGGCATGATAAAATTCTTATTTTCCAAGAGATTCAATAAGTATATGTAAATTTATAGTTAGTCTCTGGGCTGAAGAGATGATTCAGTAGTTAAAAGCACTGACTACTCTTTCAGGGAACCAGAATTTGCTCCCAGCACCCACACTGAAGGGCACAACTGTCTGTAATTCCACTTGTAGGGAATCCAAATTTCTTTTATGCAATTGGCAGGCAGGAATCAAACACACGATGAACATATATACATGCAGGCAAAACTCTTACACGTATAAAATAAAAAGTTTTGAAAATTATAGTTAACTTTTAAAGTTAAAGAGTAAATTTTTCAGCTATGACAGAAAATGCCCTAAAGAAGGTTTATTTATTGCATGTTATTTTATGCAATGAAATGATGTCTTATTCCTGCAATGGTAATTTGACTAATAGGATAAATATGATTACTAAGTAAAAGAAGGTTTTGAAGAGTTTTCTAAGCATGCAATGTACTCTTGTCTTTTTTGTTTGTTGATTTAAGTGTAATTTAAGCACAAGAACATCATTGATTCACTTTCTGAGTGTTTCTCAAATTTAGTACGATGTGTCTCATTCTAAAAGGGAACATTTTCATGTGTGCTTCAAAGTAGAACAGTGTACTCTTTTGAAATGTCTTTGAGTAGTGTAATTTTGATTCTATGTAAAAGACAATATTGAACTTCACAGAAGAAACTTCATTAGGTATTGGAGCATATACTCTTTTCTTGTAAATGTACAATCGCATGAACTTTCACAGACTTAATTGGAACTCATTGCCGGGTATAGTGGTACAGTACCTTGATCCCAGCATTTGGAAGGCAGACGTAAGCACATATCTGTGAGTTTAAGGCCAGCCAGTGAGTGTCAGAGTTCATGGTGAGATCCTGTCTTGAAAAAAAACAACAAAACATGGAATTTATAATTATAACAAATAATTTTTAGAATGTTCCTTACAAATCGGTGTCCTGACATTCTATGTGTACAATTGTGTGATTTTTACCCATTGGCAATGTCTCTTCTTAGCACAATTTATTAGTTTTTTCACTTAGCACAATGTATAAGTCATCATTAATAAACTTACGTTATCCTGAAATTGAATACAGAACTTAAATAGCTTTTTTTTTTTTTTTTTTTTTTTTTTTGGCTTTTTAGAGACAGGGTTTCGCTGTATAGCCCTGGCTGTCCGGGAGCTCACTCCAGGATGGCCTCGAACTCAGAAATCCACCTGCCTCTGCCTCCAGAGTGCTGGGATTAAAGGCATGTGCCACCACGCCCGGCTATAATGTACTATCTTGAATTTCATTTTTGATTGTTATAGAAATGCTAATGAAATATGAAATGTGATACTTTTTTAGCTTTTGCATTTTTGAAGAGAAAGACCTTAATTTGTAGGGTAACATAAATGAAAAATATTAAACACTGAATATGAAACTGGTTGAAATAAAATATTCAGGTTTCATATCTTTAATACTAAGCAAGTAATTTAATGGGTGAATCATGTTTAAGTATCACTTGCAAATTAACCATAGCTCAAAATAAAAGATGATTTTCTTAAAATTTTAGTATATATAAACCAGTTTAAAATTTTAATATATCTTGATATATTTAATCGGATGTCCACTTTTCTACTGGATGATTCATACAATAAAAAGAGGTTCATTCATTTACCATGGACCTATTAACAAAAGTGAACAACTGAATAAATAACGACTACCCCTTTAAGACAGTTGTCATTTTGCATTTTTTCTATATTGATTTTTATTATTTATTATTTATTTATTGTAAATAAATGATGTGTGCTTACATTATTTCTCTAGATATTTTTAAAAACATGTTTAAAGAATTAAAGCCCTAAGAAGTACCAAGAATTACGTTGTTGCTAATGCCCAAAATAATTGACATTTCTTTCTTATTTTTTCTCAGAAAATATCATTCTGCTAATTCCTTCACAGTCTCCAAAGTAACAGGTTTATACCATTTTCTTACTTGTCTTCTTACCTTGTATGGGTTATTTTGCAAAGGAATTCACTTATTTTTTGCTTTAATTCTTCAGTTCAAGCTGTGACCTGTGAAACTACAGTGGAACAGCTCTGTCCATTTCATAAACCTGCTTCTCATTGCCCCAGGTAACCCTTTTCACTATTTCTTTTCCTTGTAATAAGTATAGTAATTTGTATATGTGCATTTGTATCTGCATGACCACTTAATGTGTACCACTTGGTCTGGGATATCTGTTTTTATAAAATTCTGGTTCTAAGGTTTAGAATTGTTTATGATCTAGACTTGTTTTCTAGATATCACACACTACATGTGCCCCAGTACGCCTATTGTACCTTCTTTAAGTATTGGAAAAATACCCATGAAAGGAATTACAGAGACAAAGTTTGGTGCTAAGATGAAAGGATGGACTATCCAGAGACTACCTGACCCTGGGATCCATCCCATCATCAGCCACCAAACCCAGATACTATTGCAAATGCCAGCAAGATTCTGCTGAAGGACCCTGATATAGCCATCTCTTGTGAGGCTATGCCAGTGGCTGGCAAACACAGAAGTGGATGCTCACAGTCAGCTATTGGATGGAACACAGGGAAAGGATTTTTTTTTCTTTTCTGTCTGTAGGAAGGCTCTCACTTTCAGATGTGGTATGAACAACTGATCTTAAACATAGATATAACTATCCTGTATTATTAAAGGAATTACATCAAAAAGAATGTGAAGACCCACAATTTACTGTATTTTCATGTCCTCAGGGATTCCATATCTAAATTTTGAAGTAAATATTAAATGCTTAATAAATAATTCTTCAATATTGCCATATATGACTCACTGTGAATAACTAGAACTTTAAATACCTATTGAAAGCCTAAATGAGTGATTAGCAATTCTATTCACAGCATATAAGCAAATGGGAGTCAAGGACTGGCTATTAGATTTCCCCTTCTCAGGAAAATATGGAATAATAGTAAAAACAGCATAAACAAGCACCCCACCCCATTTTTCTTTATCTGAACTTTTCAAGTAGGAAGAGAGTCAAGTTGAAGCTGTTGATGCAAACAGGATTAAGGCATGGCATGAGCCTAGGGAAAGGGAGGTGGTTTGACAGCCATAGGAGGAAGATGAATTCCCAGTAGTTTTTACATTTAGTGAGATCATTTCTAGTCAGTGAAGACATATTTCAGTTTTCAGAACCTCCAGGTATATTGCTTATAAGAATCCACTCTGAAAAATTATTTATTATTTACCTTTAAATGATTCTGACATATATTTGACAATATACACAGTTTAGTGTGTTATATGGTGTTACACAAATTTTAGAAGTAACAAATAAAGCTATTTCCTGGAGAGGATGTATCTAAATTGGTAAGGGTAAATTGAGTTTAAGTATTACTACTGTTATTACTGATATTATTAGAAAACTCATGGATATTATCATGTTCAAGGTATTTTTATATAGCTATAATGTTAAGTCCATATACTATGTAAAATAATGTTTTCATAGTTTTAAGTGCCTATTTGTGTGGGTGGAAGGGCAAGAATATACACACACAGACACACAGAGACATATAGACACATAAAGAGAATATCAATTAAGAAGTAATATGGTTTTTTTAAAAATATGAATTAATAGTTTCTGGTTTTCTAAAAATGTATTTAATTATTTTTGAACTAAATGTTTCAATTTAAAAACAAACTTTTGGTAGCTTTTTAAAATTTAGGGTAGCCAATCAGATATTAAAATGGCAGTAGGCTATTAGGAGAAAGAACATTCCATGCAGAGAAGAGAAATGTAAAATCCCTGAGGCATGAGCCCATAGCATATTTTGTATGTTGTCAGAATAACTACCCTGACCAGAACATGGAATTGAGGTAGAAGAGCCATCTATAAATTTACCAAATGCAGAAAATATTGTAAGGTTCTATTCATTTATTTTCAATGAGAGAGAAAACCTTTGGGATAATTAGAAGGGATAAATGGCATGCTACAACTTCATTTGGCTTAAATATATGTAAATTGATTGAGAAGAATCAAGTCAAGCAAGATCACAAGGGAGTCTGCTGCTGTAAGTCACACAGTGGCTGATCTGGTTTAAGCTCATTTAGGGATGCCCTGGGCATGGTTGCATTAAATACAAGTGATAAGAATTACTGTCCAGTTGCATGTAAGGTACTAGATTAAAAACAACAACAACAACAAGTAGGTACAGTAAAGGCTTTCTCTGAGATGCCTACAATAATGGATTTTCATTGTGTTGTGATAGGAAGGACATAAAAGAGCAGGACTTAACAGGAGATAAGTTTTATTTTGTGCCAGATGAGTTTGAGATATTTGTTAGATGTAAGAGGAAGTGCTGAGATAGCAGCAAGCATTCAGAGTACAAACTGATACATTCCACCCTGAAGCGTGAACTGGAAATTAACTCTTTGTAGATGAAACTAAGACATTGATCCTGAACAAGACACCTAAGTTGTAAACACAGAGAAGAAACATGCTATGAAACATACAGTGAGTGACAAGCAGGCACACTGATTGGTCAAGCCACACCCTTACCAATTCTACCAACCCTGAGTTCCAAACTCAGTTCCACAGGGCTTTGTTTATGCTCTTTTTCTGCTTTAAATTTCCAAGTCAGAGGCTTCTGAGTAAACATAAACAAATAAAAAAAAAACCCAAACAACAACAAAACCAGGACTTAAGTGAAAGGAGGCACTGTGTCAAGTGCTGACTCATGCCAATGATCTCTTGTAGGAAAGATGGTAAAGAAGGTAAGCGTGCCCTACAATGCTGACATCATTTCTATATAGGTTTCATTTATAATAAATGAACATGTCAGCTTACTTTATGTGTTCGATTTTCAGAGTGTACTGTCCTCGCAACTGTATGCAGTCAAATCCACATTATGCTCGTGTAATCGGGTCCAGAGTTTATTCTGATGTAAGTATGCTGATTGATGCAGCTCACAATATCTGCAAGAATCTAAATACATGTACTCATTTAGATGTGCATATGTGTCCTACACAGAGTTATAGGATTGTTTCTGAACTGCTTATACATATTTTCAGAATACCTAACTATAAATGAATATTTACATAAAATATGCTTGTATAATTATTTATTTTCACTATTTTACTGCATGTCTTGCCTATATATCAGACCCTTAAGGAGAGGGTCTGGAGGCACTCTTTTTTTTTTTAAGATATTTTCTTTATTTACATTTCAAATGTTATCCCCTTTCCTAGTTTCCCCTCCAAAACACCCCTAGCCATTCCTCCCTCCCCCTGCTCACCAACCCACCTACTCCCGCTTCCTGGCCCTGGCAGTCCCCTCTGCTGGGGCATATTACCTTCACAGGACCAAGGGCCTGTCTTCCCATTGATGACCAACTAGGCCATATACAGCTAGAGCCAAGAGTCCCACCATGTGTGTTCTTTGGTTGGTGGTTTAGTCACAGGGAGCTATGGTGATACTGATTAGTTCATATTGTTCCTCCTATAGGGCTGCAAACCCCATTCAGTTCCTTGGCTACTTTTTCTAGCTCCTTCATTGGGGACTCTGTGCTCCATCCAAAGAATGGCTGTGAGCACTCAGTTCTGTATTTGTCAGGCATTGGCAGAGCCTCTCAGGAGACAGCTATATCAGGTTCCTATCAGCAAGCTCTTGTTGGCATACACAATAGTATCTGGTTTTAGTGGCTGTCTATGGGATGAATCCCCAGGTGGGGCAGTCTCTGGTTGGTCATTCCTTCAGTCTCTGCTTCACACTTTGTATTTGTAACTCCTTCCATGAGTATTTTGTTCCCCATTCTAAGAAGGAACGAAGTATCCACACTTTGGTCTTCCTTTTTCTTGAGTTTTCATGTGCTTTGTGAATTGTATCTTGGGTATTCTGAGCTTCTGAGCTAATACCCACTTATCAGTGAGTTCATATCATGTGTCTTCCTTTGTAATTGGGTTACCTCATTCAGAATGATATACTCCAGATCTATCTATTTGTCTAAGAATTTCATAAATTTATTGTTTTTAATAGCTGCACAGTACTCCATTGTGTAAATGTGCCACATTTTCTGATTCGATTTCTCTGTTGAGGGACATCTGGATTCTTTCCAGCTTATGGCAATTATAAATAAGGCTGCTATGAACATAGTGGAGCATGTGTCCTTCTTACATGTTGGAGCATCTTCTGGGTATATGCCCAGGAGTTGCATTCCTGGATCCTTCAGTAGTACTATGTCCAGTTTTCTGAGGAAACACCAAACTGATTTCCAGAGTGGTTGTACCACCTTGCAATCCCACCAGCAATGGAGGAGTGTTCCTCTTCCTCCACATCCTCACCAGCATCTGCTGTTACTTGAATTCTTGATCTTAGCCGTTCTGACTGGTGTGAGGTGGAATCTGAATGTTGTTTTGATTTTCATTTCCCTGATGGTTAAGGATGTCGAACTCAGCCATTCCATATTCCTCAGGTGAGAATTCTTTGTTTAGCTCTGTATCCCATTTTTAATAGGGTTATTTGATTTTCTAGAGTCTAACTTCTTGAGTTCTTTATATATATCAGACATTAGCCCTCTATTGGATTTAGGATTTGTAAAGATCTTTTCCCAATCTGTGGGTGGCCTTTTTGTCTTATTGATAGTATCCTTTGCCTTACAGAAGCTTTGCAATTTTACAAGTTCCCATTTTTTTCTTTTTCTTTATCTTTTCTTTATCTTTTCTTTTCTTTCTTTCTTTTTCTGTTGTTGTTGTTTTGTTTTGTTTTTGTTTTTTTGAGACAGGTTTTCTCTGTGTAACCCTGGCTCTGCTGGAACTCACTCTGTAGTCCAGGCTGGCCTCTAACTGAGAAATCTGCCTACTTCTGTCTCCCAAGTGCTGGGATTAAAGGTGTGCGCCACCACTGCCCAGCTGAGGTCACATTTTTTTATTTCTTGATCCTACAGTATAAGCCATTGCTGTTCTGTTTAGGCATTTCCCCCCTGTGCCCATATCTTTGAGGCTTTCCCCCACTTTCTCCTCTATAAGTTTCAGTGTCTGGGGTTTTATGTGGAGTTCCCTGATCCACTTAGACTTGACCTTAGTACAAGGAGATAAGAATGGATCAAATTTGCATTCTTCTACATGATAACAGCCAGTTGAGCCAATACCATTTGTTGAAAATGCTGTCTTTTTTCCACTGGATGGTTTTAGCTCCTTTGTCAAAGATCAAGTGGCCATAGGTGTGTGGATTCATTTCTGGGTCTGCAAGAATCTAAATATATATATATGCTTACTTAGATATGCATATATGACCTACACAGTGTCACGGGATTATTTCTGAACTACTATACATATTTTCAGAATACCTAATTATAAATGAATATTTACAAAAAATATACTTGTATAATTACTTATTTTTACTATTTTACTGCAGGTCTTGCCAGTATATCAGACCCTTAACGACAGGGCCTGGAAGGCATTCTTAGGAAGGAAAATTCAGTTTGTTTCTCCCCAATCTTTCTTTGGTTCTTCTGTGTCTGAAATGAGAACTGGATAGTTGTTATTTTGTCATATATATGTGCATATATTTAGTCATATGTTCACTGCCAAGGAGACATTTGACAAATGATAAAGAGTTGCAAATAGGTTATTTGTTAATGTACATATATAAGGGAACTAACTGCCAGTACATTGTAATGTGGGACATTAGGTTGATTGCAACAGGAGGTCTAGTATGGCTTCAGAATGAATACACTCATTGCAGGTACCTTTTGTAGTACTAGCCACTAGAAGACTTTAGGGAGATCAGTAGTAGTGAGAATTGTTGGTGAGTATAGATGCAGCAGGCATCAGACACAGCCTTGCAGGGCGCTGTACACACAAAAACTGCAACTAAAGCCAATCTTCAATCCCAGCACTCTGGAGGCAAAGGCAGGTGGATTTCTGAGTTCGAGGCCAGCCTGGTCTACAAAATGAGTTCCAGGACAGCTGAGGCTGTATGGAGAAACCCTGTCTTGAAAAAACAAAAAACAAAAGCAAAACAAAAAAAAAACCCCTGCAACTTACAGGAGGCAGGGAGGCAGAGCAAGGGAGAGGAAGAAGGAATACGATTGACTAATGGAGATAGAGATTCTGTGTTCTCATGATGATGAATTCAGATTCCATGCTGTGGATATTTGGAAGGCATTGCAGATTTAAAAGAGTTACAGAAACAAATGTAGGAAGTCTCTTGGTGATGCATGAAGTCAGTGAAATAGTCTAGATGTTTGGTTATAGGAGGAAGCCTGAATTATATACTTCCTCTTACTTTTCTTATCAATTAGGTAAGTCTAAATCTGTCCCAGTTCATCTGCCCTTTGACATTCTTCCTAAGCCTCTGGCCCCAGGATTGGATCAGGAATTTACCCATCCATTTCGGTTCAGATTCTTACACCTGAAATACATCTTTTTGAAAATTATCTATCATTATTGTGCTCTTTCTTTCTCAAGTGTCACCACTTGCTTTGTGAGGTACATAGGAAGCTAAGATGCCAGCCTTCTTTCAACTCTTTTCCCTCGTTGGCCTGTGTTAGCAGGCAATGTGACCTTTGTGCTTATTAATTATGAAGTACTTTGGAGGCAGCATCTGGGTAATTCAGTTGCTGTTTTTGTCTGCCAAGCAATGCAGAATCAGGACATAGAACACAAAAAGGAGTCATTCCTTAGAGGTTTTCCCTAAGTTCCATAACTTCTCGTTTTAGACATGTCTAATGAAGTCTTTTAAAATCTCTTCCCCACTATTCTGTCTGTAAGGGATCTCTTGATATTTAAAGTTCTGCTCTGAGATGATTTTAAGGTCCTATCTAAAGCCTGTAGACAATATGAGCTGTTAGTGAACTGGAAGATTCTTATCACACAGTAACTGCATAGCTGTAGCTAAGCCTCCCAATCTTTGGTCCCACAAGACGTATAGTCTCTCCAGTTAAGGTTGGTATGGAAAGTTAGGGAGGCGTTAAGCAGCTTCCCTCCTTTTGCTTTCTCTTCCTTCCCTGAGTGTTGCTCTCTTTCTGTCTATAGAACTCAATGTATGTTATGATCCTGCTACTATTGACATCTTTTTTGTAGCTTACTACAGATCATATTAATTCTGATTTCATTCAAAATTCTGCTATGTTCACAAATGAAATGCATCATTTCAATAGTATATTCTTCTAATGTATGGGTAGGAAGAAACTTGACGTCTGAACTTAGGGAGAATGATTGTTGACTGCATGCTTGAGAGCAAAACAGTACTCTAAAATACCTACATGATTAATGATCATCACATGAAAGCATTTCAGGTGCCTTGAGGGGAGAATGCTGATTACACTATTTTAATAAAACAAGAGGAATACTGAAATGTGCAAAAATTACTGTCATCTATTATGAGCATCCTGCCTTCAGTGACCAATGCAATCTGGACTTTAACTTGCTGTGTGAGATGCCCCTTCCTCAGTGGAAGGATGTGCTGTCTTTGACAGACTGCATTTTGTAATAGCAAAACCAGAACAATCAGATATCCTGGCCTTCAGGTTCTTGGAGCTAATAAATCCTGACTGATGCCTAGGGGTAAGCACACTGTGATAAAGCAAGGTCAGGCCAGACATGCATATTTGTGTGAACTTTAAAACCCCTGTGAAACCATCCCCATTGTGAACTGAGAAAAGAACCCATCTGATGCCAGTAACAGGTTGGGGAATGACTATCGGGAGGTGAATTAGATCATGGGTTACTGAAACAAGCCAAGTCCTTCTTGTCTATCTTTGCCTTGATAACCAGCTATTGATTCATTTCCATAGAACATTTTGATGGTAGCCAATTTGACTTTGGAAGATAGTAGTTTTAAGCATTGACAATTTGGATCAGAAACATTAAATAAAGCTTCTCCTCTGTAGAACTCCTGTTTAGCTTGGATTTTGTAGCTGAGTATGTGAGTATGGCATAGTAAAATGGCTGTGTATAGATTATTTTCATCAGGGAAAAAAGTCTCCATTTCATGTATGCCTGCATTCTGGCAAATGGATCTTAGATATGGGTTGAATTGCTTATAAGTAAAATCAGAATGAAGCGAGGGTCATTTCCTCTATATTGTGACTGTTTCATCATTGCACATGTTGCAATATCTACCAGCAAAGGCTGAGAAAGAATTATGAATGGTGCTTGAAGAAATAAAAGGAATTAATTTCCTCTGTACTCCTTTGGTTTTAAAATTCTGCTGGGACAGAACAAGTATTTCCAATATTGGTGATGGTAAGTTTTCGCTATGCCAGCTACGTTTAACCTCTACATTCAAACTTGCTGAGAACTGGTTTGATGCATTACTTCCCAAATACCCCTTTATGTGTGGAATATTATACAACAGCTGCTCACTGGCTACACTACAGAGCAGAGTCTGTCATAGAATATTATAAGTCTAACATGGAATTTCTTCCTAATGCTGGCTATTGTCTTCACTTGCTCAGCTGTCTAGTATCTGCAGAGCAGCGGTGCATGCTGGGGTGGTTCGAAATCATGGTGGTTATGTGGATGTCATGCCTGTGGATAAAAGAAAGATGTACACTGCTTCATTTCAGAATGGAATATTCTCAGAAAGGTAAAGCCCAACAAAACATACACTATTTTACATTTTAGTGGGTTCTCTTACTTGTTGCTACTCCACAGTTCTGCTTAGAATTGTAAGTGGCTAAACTATGTGTTTCTTTGAGCCCTTGCATAGCTTCTATTCCTTCTGGAATGAGAGGAGCTCTAGTACCAGATGTGGTTATGTCCTGTGGGCTTATGAAAAAAACAACATGAAAATTGGATTACCCAGATAATGATTTTAAATTTTGTCTTCTATCTACGTGTGTGCCTAGTGTGTCATATCATTGTGTCATGCCTGCTTATTTTGGTCAATATCCTCACTTTCTCTATCTAAAAATCCTTTCCCTACTCATTGTATAAGAATGAATATAGAAAGGAATTTTATTTTGTCCTTAGGAATATTCAAATTCATCAATTAGAAAACAAATTTTTTGTATAAAATACAAATAAAACATTTATTTAGAATTTTGCATTACTTTCACTGTTTGCTTTAAAAGAAAAATAACCCCCAGATGTCATTGGATAGAGAGAGACACACACACACACAGAAACAGGCAGGCAGACAGACAGACAGATACAGAGAAGAGAGAGAGAGAGAGAGAGAGAGAGAGAGAGAGAGAGAGAGAGAGAGAGAGTTGAGTTATGGTGATACAGTTTGTATTTGTATTGTATTAAAGTTAGGAAGTGATTATAAGTCAACACTCTACAGTGTTGCTTAAGGATCAGCCAGGTTCTAAGTTGTAAATAACTACTAATGGGATAAACCAATTGCAAAGTGTAGTCTCAGTATCCTTGCAATAGGGGTGAAAGAGCAGCTGCCTAACTCCACTGTATTAGAACTTATGGGACAATTCATGATATCATGCCCCAGATGCTGTGAAACTGTAGAGTGTCTAGTGTCCTTCTTCATGAAATTCTCAAGTTTCTTTCTTTAGTAATTTTCAGTCTGGCAGGCAACCACTACCTAGAAGATTGTCATCCTTACCAGAGCTTCGCTAGAACAGTAAATTTTGTTAGTCTGAGACAGTCGGTCCATCTGACTTCATGGAGCTCCTGCTTCAATGTCCTCACAGAGCAAGATTTATTGGGAGGATTATATGTACAGATGACCTTAATGTCCCTTTTGTGTTCTTGCAGTTTACAGAACCCTACAGGAGGAAAGGCATTCCGTGTATTCGCTGTTGTTTGACCAGGAACACTTGGAAGGGTAACAGAAAGCCTGCTCCAAATGCCATATTTCTGATGTCTGTATACAGCAACTGTAACATTACTGTACAGAAGAGAAAAAGTATTGCCAGCCCATGATCAGACTGCCACTCTTGATAGACAAAGTCTATAAAATAAAATATTAGCTTTGGGGAAAGTAATGAACATTTAATGGTTTTAGAAATCCTGTGTTAAATATTGCTATATTTTCTTAGCAGTTATTTCTACAGTTAATTACATAGTCATGATGTTCTACATTTCTTATACTATATGGTGCTTTGTATATGCCACTGATGAAGTATATCTAAAGTGACTGTGAAAGGCCCTTAGAGTATTATCTGTCCATTGAAAAGCAATCAGCCTGAAAACTAAATGGAACTTTTAAGTCACTTTTTTTTTTCAGACCAGTCCAGTATTGAGTTCTCTGTCTGCCTTTCCCTTAGGACTGGGCAGTTTTTCTCTTGTGTTAAGTTTCCTTGTGCAGAACACTAAGTCCTGATGTGGCACTTGTTATTTTGTATTAAAATAGTCTTTTTTTAATTTCCAAGTGAGAATATTTGATTCCTTGGGAGGGGCCACACTGGCATGTGGAGAAAGCCTAAGCAGTGTGGTGGAATCATGTAGTAAGTAGAGGGTGAGATGGCAGACAGAGCTTGCTGACCGAGTTGTTATTTGAGCTGAGTTCATTTTTTTCATTTGTACCCTGGCAGGTACTTCTGCAGGCCAGGATGTATACTTAAAAAAAAAAAAAAAAAAAAGAGTCTAACGAGGATGAACTAACTGGTGCATTATATTATTATTACCACTGGTTTTCATAATGGCAATCAGCTTTATGTATAAACCTTTCATTAGTGTGATCCTATGGTAGTGATGCATTTGTTTCTGTGAAAATATATGTGCTTTGATACTTAAGTTCTGTAAAATGTTGTTTTTTTTTTTATTACTGCTGGTGAATTTTCCCATAAGAATATTAAAAGTAATAAGTTTCAAAAAGATTATTTTTACTTTTACATGCATGGTTTGACTTAGAATCATTCTAAAATAACTAAAGTTGATTTTATTTATCTAAATTGACTTACTGACATCAATATAAATAAGTGGTTCCTAGTAGAAATGCACAAATTCTACCTAATCATACAGATATTTGTTTTTTGGAAATAAATAGTCATTTATTTAGAAACATTATAACAAGAGAAATGTTAAATAAGAGAAGTGCTATGAATTTAATAAAGAAGAAAAGAAGTATCAGACAACAAGGTAATTATTATAATTATGAAAGAGCTGAGTAGAAAATAACTACTTCAAATATTTTTAAATGAGTAGGAGTATAGAAGCCAATATAATGGAGATAATTTGCATGCACGGATCAGGGAAAGGAACTGGGTAATACAAAAGAAAAATGAAAAGCAGAGACTCAGAAGTAATTTCAGAAAAGTAGTTTAAGAATAAGGCAAAACTGCTTGGTCATTTGTTGAGGATTAACAGACAGTTAAATGGCTCAAAAGGAAATCAAGAGTTATAAAGCACAGTTTTCTAGAATTATTTTTTCCCCAAATACACATTATCAGTTTTTTCCATACTGGGTAGTTTCACTGTATAGAGAACTAGATTTCATAAGGACAATTTTTGAGAGTGTTTAATTGTAACTTTCCTGAATCTGTGTGCGTGCTTGCATGGGTCTTTCAACCTATTTGTGTTCTGGTCACTATTCTCCCTGGAGAATGTCCATCACTTTTGCCAGGCTAAGGTTCTGTCTCTAGTTCAGTTTATAGAGACTGAGACATTTTTTTGAGGGGGACGAGATGTAAGGAAAGGGATTGAGAGTGGTTGGTATATACAGCGTATGTGTGAAAAAAAAAAAGTGTGGTATGATGTGGTAAAAGACAGCATTGGGCATGCAATATACCATAAGTATATCTTAGTTTTTGTTATACTCATTTTTATTTTCATTTTCCATGGAAAAACTGTTCACCTATTATACTGCTTCTGTTGGTGAACATATTAAAAACTGATCACTTTCAAAAGTTTACTTTCTCTATCCCTTATTCATCATCCTTAGTTCACCTAAGTTCATTCATTCTTTGATAGATACCTCACCAAATATGAAACCTTGCAGAAATTTCCCTACAGTTCTTATGATATGAATTAAATACTGTCTACTATAAAACCCTTTAATTTGTCTATATTATTATAAATTGTCCTCATATTATATACAGTTTTTAAAAATCTAATGTTTTTTTTTTTTCTTGGCTGCCCAAGTGTCAGTTGTGGGGTCAGTTCTATCAAAGCCAGTGATACTATTCTTATAAGGCTCAGGATACACTGTGCAAGAGGAAATAGGAAGTATTGGGCTGGAAGATAGAGTACAGAGCTAGGAAACAGGATTTTCCAGACTTCTCCAACCAATGCAATAGTCAGCTCATGAAAATTGTACTTACCTGTAGGGGGCCCACACAAAAATGACTTATCAAAAATCAGTCCAGGAAAGAGACACACTCATGAATCTCCACATCTACCTCTTATTAGCTAGATTTCTGTTAATGAGACCAAGAGCAGCTTATAAGGAAAAGATTTCTTTGGCTTATGGGTTGTTGAAGAAAGCCATTGCAAGAACTTGAAGTAGAGACCATTGAGGTAAGTTGCTTACTAGCAGCTCTTACCACACATAGTGAACTGGATTCTTTCACATCTCTTGTTCACTAAGAAAATGTCCCACAGAATTGTATGAAGCCAATTTAATGAAGGTAATTCCTCAACTGAGATTCTCTTTTCCCAGCTGACTCATGTTTGTATCAAATTTAAAACAAATGAAGCAGCACAGCTCTGAGGAATAGACACACATGAATTCTAAAAGAAAGGGACTCTCTGTTTTTAGTTTTGTATCTATTGCTGAGTCCACTAAGGTGTGGGTAGCTGCAAACCATTTGTTATATTAATCTCAATGAGTCGCAAAACAAGATAAATAGACTTGAACTTGGGATTTTTTTGAGGGGGACAAGATGCAAGGGAGGGGATTGAGCGTGGTTGGTATATACAGTGTATGTGTGAAAAAAAAAAGTGTAATTAAGAATCTTTTTAAAAAGAATGAACTCTATGAGAATGGTAGATTCTGAGAACGTAGGATCTACCCGACCTAGGAATCCATTTTCTCTGCCACACAGTACAATTATATGACTGATTTTTGTTCAGATCAAAATTGCTTTGTACAAGTGATTGGTCAATACTGTTGAATGAACACTAGTGGTTCCTCATTTTATTTGTGGTGACATAAATGCTTCTGACTACATAATAGAAGCTACTAATGTGACAGCTGCTCTGTATTCAGATTATTTTTTAAAAGACCAATGTTTATAGAACAGTATTAGTATCACTACTGGATCTTGAAAATCCAAGTAGATCTTATGTTACTTACTGTATAGTTTGCCATCTATTGAAATAATCAGTGTAATTTTAAACAAAAATAAATTTCTATTCTAATTTTTAGCTACTTTGCATATGCCAATGGCCATTTTTTCTCCTAATGTTTTTTTTTTCTATGAAAATTTCATATATGTTCACAATTCATTTTGGTCATAGCTATCCATCAATCCCTCCCTCCAGCTCCCCTGAGGACACTTTCCCCAACACAGTTCCTTCTCAGTTTCATAGCTCTGTTTTATAAAACCGACTAAATTCAGTTAGCATTTCCTGTATATGAAGAGGTATGGGGTAATGGGAATGGGCAGTCTACTAATCCTCCCAGCACCAAGAAGAGTAACTTTCCCTCCCTTAATAACCATCACCTGATAAAATGGGGTTTTAAATAGAAAAATTAAAAGCCTATCTCCCATCCACGCTGGGACTCCTGACTGTCTTGTACTCATGTTGTTCAGGTTACTACAGCAGTTATGAGGTCACATGTGCAGCAAGAGGTCACGTCCAGAGGTCAGCATGTCACAGCACTCCTCCCCATCCTCTGCTTATTAAATTCTTCTCGGTCTCTCTTTCACAATCTGCCCTAAGCCTTGGGTGGCTGGGCCAGGACTGCGAAACAGATTTCATCTACAGCTTAACACTTTCAATCACTTATTCCTAGCACCCCTCACCATGAACAGTTAACTGTTGCCCACCTCAATGGGAAACTTTCCTGACCAAGGTTGAGAGCAGCACAAATCTATAGATGTAAACATGAATATTTAGTAGGAAACACTTTGACAACAAAGATTACTAGAAAATCAACTCCAATAGGTTCACCCTTAGAACTAACGATTTCCCTAGCTATGATGATCATGTTTACAGGACCAGACTGAATTCCTCCCTCTGGAACAGTCCTTCAATTCAGTCAGAAGAGCAGTTGGTTACTCCTGTGGAAATTCTTACCGTTTTGCATTCTTGGGCATATTTTGCCTGGCAAATCATATTATAGCCTGAAAGTTCATATCTGCGTAAGACTGCTGATACCTTTTATCCCCAGCAAAAGTCTGCATAGCATGTTACAGTACTGTGAAACCTAGAGAGATTGTCATGCTCAGTTCCAGATTAATTTTCCTTTGTCCTCAGACCTAGGTGCATGGTGTCTTCAGAAAAGTGTATCTCACCCATAGTTATAGTGGGAAACCAAGAACTATGACAATAACCTGGATTGTTTTGAGTGTCTCTGGTGTATACCCGACCAATAATTCAACCATGCAGGCTTGATGTTGAGATTCTCATTTAACAACCTCTGTCTTCTGGGAACAGTGTTTTTCTTCACCCATAAAGGATACTTCTGTTGGAACACCTTCAAATAAAATATTTATGTATAGTGTGTGTGTGTGTGTGTGTGTGTGTGTGTGCGTGTGTGTGTGTGTAAAAGTTAAACATTAGGAGTTCATAAGACTTCCGCATGCATGCTTAGTTTTGGTTAACCTATTTTCTCTTTTTCTCTTTTCCTTTACCCTTGATTGCCATCTTGTATTCAAGAATGTAATTTTAAAATCTTTACTATTCATGAATATTTGTTAAATTCTTGGAAAGCAATAATTATTTCTACTAATATTGGGAGCTAATCAAAGAAACAATCTATCATTTTTGAATCTCTAAACTTCATATTTGGAGTTTAAGACAATTTTCATACAAAAATTCTGTTGTTTATTTGATACTGAGAAATTATATGAGGTGTGAGTCCTACCCTGGCAGCATAATATTCAGGAACTAAATAAACAGAGCAGTGAAATAGTTCATTAATTCATTAGCTTTAAGACTGACTTGAATTTTAACAAGGCTGGTGGGGGCTATTTATAATTCAGCAGTTAATGCTGAATAAATCAGTTCTTTTTCTTACCTCTACATAACAGCACTGGAAATAGTGACTGATTTTATCTAATCAAAACTTTATTAGTTATCATATGGTTATAATTACAGACAATATGATGAAAAGCAGAGGAGCCACATATATGTAATTCATTAGTTCAATTCAAAGGAAGCATGCAGAGAAGATGTGGAAATCAAATGTTCGTATTCTAAGTGCATTCATTGATTTAAAATATAATTCAAAGGGAGAAAGCACAGATTGTGTCCTTACATTAAAACAAATAATAATTTTTAAATGACTCATATGAGAACAGCATGACTAGAAACAATACAGTGCACAGCCAGTAAATAAACATTGTTGCCTTGCAGAGCATTCTAGCTTCATTTATTAGGAAACACTGAGTTTTATTCAGTCTTCTAGAGGCTATATTGATCACTGTAGAAATTCTTAGAAACACAAATGCTCTCCATGAATAAATTCTTGTTATTAATATAAATATCATGTTTTAATTGATATTAGCTGTGAAAATTGTAGCACTTTGACCTACAAGTTATAATGACAGTAAAGACAAGTTTCTCAGCACTGATAGTAAATGCTGAGTACTTACAGATGCAGAGGCATGATAATGGAGAACAATTCCTGCATGAAAAACAAACAGAAAGTGCAAGTTATTGCACAGACATTCTAGAGACAACCGTGTTAAAGACAATAGTTCAGATACATCATGAGGGCAGATGCAGAGAGATATTGTATCTTATAAGTTTGGAGTAGTAAGTACCAAAGCAGAGAAAACTGGCTATTGTCTCTTCCCCAGTCAGCCTCATACTCATCTAGAGATCAAACCCAATTGTGTTTATTAGGCTACTGTTCTACCATTGAGTCCCATCCTCAACCCCTCAAAAGACATTCTATTTCAGAACAGTGTATCATTTTAAAGCCCAGACAAGCCTAGAGCTTGCTGCAGAATACAAGTTGCTTTGAATATTTATGGGAACCCTCTCTACTCAACTCCAGAATTCTGAGATTCCAGGTATGAACCTCCATATCTAACTCTATAAGATTAAATATACATTGCTGAATTTAAAGAGAGAACACTATGTCATAATTCACAATATCTTCACTAGGCTCTGATCTTCAGAGTTTTACTGAAAAATACACACACACACACACACACACACACACACACACACACATATTACATAATGACATTAATCTAAAGAATTTATATTACTTCATGGTGAGTAGTAGTTTGGCATTATTGGGTTCCAAGATGTCTGTCAGTTAATATAACTAGCTTATTTTGTAAGCAATGGTTTGTACACTAATATGTGAGGGAGAAAGAATTAAATGAACTGGGGAGAAAGAGATGTCATTATAATCTTATACACCATTTGTTTCTAATAGGAAACCAGAGATAATAGATTATATTCCCGCTCTTTGGTGACTTGATTCATGGCTGTGAGAGAAAAAGATTGGCTCTAGAGGTCAGGTGTGACCTAAAAGTAAATTTCATAACCAGTGTAGAAGTGGAAGACATAACCAAAAATCTTGTGTTTGAAACTACAACAAAATGTGTATATCCATCCAAATTCAAGATGGTATTATATTGTGATGGCATGAAAAATTTAGGGGAAATCATAGCTGAACATGTATAATTAGTTAAGACATTTTGTGTTATCATATCAGTTTTGTTCCCCTTTTTGCTAGACACAATAGAACATTTGCAAAACTTTTATTAAAGGTAATGCTATGATCCTAACTTTCTCACAATATATAAGAGGTTTAAATGGAAGAGCCTGGTTAAAATTACCTAGTGCTTCCAAAATACTATGTAAATTATCAATACATGTGCATAAACATGCAGAATAAGATGATGAAGTTAAAATATTACATTCTCTCATATCTTGCATGGATTTTATTTCAGATTTTCATGAACTATTCCCAATTATATTCAAGAAAATGAACTGTAGATAGATAGAGAAATTTAGATGGAGAAAGTGGGTAATCAAAATTTTGTGGAATGAGTTAAGTTTTTTTTTTTTTTTTTTTTTTTTTTTAGTTGTAATTTCAGAGCCACAGACATGTCTCAAGAGAAATGTTTGCTTTCACACTTGTGGAATCTGAAT
>NC_034611.1:160779-185260 GCF_900095145.1 Mus pahari | reverse complement strand
GGGAGGAAGGGAGGAAGGGAGGAAGGAAGGAAGGAAGGAAGGAAGGAAGGAAGGAAGGAAGGAAGGAAGGAAGGAAGGAAGGTAGAAGGAAAGAAAGACAGATTTTCTTAAAGAGCCAGCTTCTGGTTTTGTTGGTTCTGTTTGTTTGTACTTGGTTGATTTCAGCGCTGAGTTGGATTTTTTTCCTGCCTTCTACTCCTCTTGGGTCTGTTTTCTTCCTCTAATTCTAGAGCTTTCAGGTGTGCTGTTAAGCTGCTAGTGTGTGCTCTCTCCAGTTCCTTTTTGAATCTTCCTCCTACCACTGCTTTCATTCTGTCCCATAAGTTTGGGTATGTTGTGCCTTCATTTTCATTAAATTCTAAAGTCTTTAATTTCTTTATTTCTTCCTTGACTAATTTATCGTTGAGTGGGGTATTGTTCATCTTCCATGTGTATGTGGGCTTTCTGTTGTTTTGTTGCTATTGAAGACCAACCTTAGTCTGTGGTGATCTGATTAAATGCATGAGATTATTTCAATCTTTTTATACTTGTTGAGGGTTGTTTTGTGAACAAATATATGGTAAATTTTTGAGAAGGTACCATGAGGTGCTTAGAAGAAGATATATTTTTGTTGTTGCTATAGGATGAAATGTTCTACAGATATCTGTTAAATCCATTTGGACCATCATTTCTGTTAGTTTTACTGGGTCTCTGTTTAATTTCTGTTAAGATCTGTCCATTGACAAGAGTGGGGAGTTGAAATCTCCCACTATTATTATGTGAGGTGCAACATGCGCTTTGAACTTCAGTAAAGTTTCTTGTATGAGTGTGGTGCCCTTGTGTTTGGAGCGTAGATCTTCAGAACTGAGAGTTCTACTTAGTAGATTTTTCCTTCCATGAGTATGAAGTGTCCTTCTTTATCTTTTTTGATAAATTTTAGTTGAAAGTTGATTTTATTCAATATTAGAATGGCTACTCCACCCTGTTTCTTGGGACCATTTGCTTGGAAAACTTTTTTCCAGCCCTTTACTCTGAAGTAATGTCTGTCTTTGACACTGAGGTACATTTCCTGTATGCAGCAAATGCTGGGTCCTGTTTACTTATCGAATCTGTTACTCTATGTTTTTTTTTTTTTCCTGGGGAATTGATTCCATTTATGTAAAGAGTTGATGAAAAGTGATTGTTACTTCCTGTTATTTTTGTTGTTAGAGGTGGAATTATGTTTGCGTGGCTATCTTCTTTTGGATTTGTTGAAAGATTACTTGCTTGCTTTTTCTAAGGTGTAGTTTCCCTCCTTGTGTTGGAGTTTTCAGTCTATTATCCTTCGTAGGGTTGGATTTGTGGAAAGATATTGTGTAAATTTGGTTTTGTCGTGGAATATCTTGGTTTCATCATCTATGGTAATTGAGAGCTTTGCTAGATATAGTAGCCTGGGCAGTATTTGGGTATGGAATGCTGTGGCACAGATTTAGCTCCCCAGATTTCCCCTTTCACTAAGGATAATAGACTAGTTGGATTAGAGATCAGATTGAATCTATTCACCCTCTTAAGTAATTACACTTGGAATGGCCCTTTGTCCAAGTACAGTTACATTCTAAAGTACTGGCCATTTGAACTTAACCATAGGAGATGGTCAATAAAAATTAAAACATTAGTATTGACAAACTTATATATTAACACATACCATCATGAAAATCAAGAAGGAAAGTATTTCTATAATCTTTCTCAAATTTTCCTGTGCTTTTCTGACAATTATAAATTCCCTGAAATTGTGAGAACTAATTTTTGAACATGGATGTGTGAGATATTTAAAAGCATCCTACTCCAAACTTTGTCTCTGTAACTCCCTCCATGGGTATTTTGTTCCCCTTTCTAAGGAGGAACGAAGTATCCACACTTTGGTCTTCCTTCTTCTTGAGTTTCATGTGTTTGCAAATTGTATCTTGGGTATTCTAAGTTTCTGGGCTAATGTCCATTTATCAGTGAGTACATATCATATGAGTTCTTTTGTGATTTGGGTTACCCCACTCAGGATGATATCCTCCAGATCCATCCATTTGCCTAAGAATTTCATAAATTTATTGTTTTTAATAGCTGAGTAGTACTCCATTGTGTAAATGTACCACATCTTCTGTATCCATTCCTCTGTTGAGGGACATCTGGGTTCATTCCAGCTTCTGGCTATTATAAATAAGGATGCTATGAACTTAGTGGCGCATGTGTTCTTATTTCAAGTTAGAATACCCATGGAGGGAGTTACTGAGACAAAGTTTGGAGCTGAGACAGAAGGAAGGACCATCCAGAGACTGCCCCACCCAGGGATCCATCCCATCAATAGCAACTAAACCCAGACACAATTACATATGTCAGAAAGATTTTGCTGACAGGACCCTCATATAACTACCTCTTGTAAGGCTATGCCAGTGCCTGGCAAATACAGAAGTGGATGCTCACAGTCATCTATTGGATGGAATACAAGGCCCCTAATAAAGAAGCTAGAGAAAGTACCCAAGGAGCTGAAGGGGTCTGCAACCCTATAGGTGGAACAACAATATGAATTAACCAGTACCCACAGAGCTCATGTTTCTAGCTGCATATGTAGTAGAAGATGGCCTAGTTGGCTATCATTGGGAGGAGAGGCCCTTGGTCTTATGAAGATTATATGTCCCAGTATAGGAATGACAGGGCCAGGAAGTGGGAGTGGTTGGGATGGAGAGCAGGGCCGGGGGGGGGGTATAGGGGACTTTCAGGATAGCATTTGAAATGTAAATGAAGAAAATATCTAATTTAAAAAAATACCATGCTATAGCTCGCTAGGCACCGGCTGGTGGTCTTGGTCTGTTTCCAGTCTGGTGGACAGACAGACTTAATTCTTTCCATTCTAGCCAGAGCCTGTCTCACTCATGCTGGCTGTATCTCTCCATACTTCCAAAAGTGCTCTCTTCACCAGGCTCACTAAGTTCCATGGTGAGCTGTTGTCATTCCTGACGTGCTCTTCCAAATTCCTGTGGCTGGCTGGGGTGCCCTCCTGCACACCATGCTCTGCTGCCATTCCTTTCTCACTGGAACCCAGTTGAGTTGCCATGTAAAGGAAGACAACACACAATTTTAATTTAGAATCAACAGGTAACACAATCACTGGGTGCAGAACCTAGCATCCTATTTTATAAACTAATCTATGTTAAAAATTATCTGGTGGTAGATCCATCACATGAACTGACAATGTCTTGCTGCCTACATTGTGCCTCCATGCTCTCTGACATCCAAAATGGAGTGTTCCTTTCTCCTGCCTCCCTCTTCCTTTTCCAGACCCCGGAGTCCTGCCTACTCGCCCAGTGATTGGTTTCCTGTAATGTTTACTTATTAGCTGACAATCCTACCACACACTGATACTGATCAGAATTTTCTAGAGTTTCCTCTAAGTGTAATTATGTAGTATCTACTGGAACTGTTGTAAAGCTAACTTCTTTCGTTATATTTTTTCATACATTTTCACTTATCATTGAGTATTATGTTTGCTTTACAAATACACACCAGATTGCTTATCCTTTCACCTGCCAGCTGGTATCAACATTGTTATGTGTCTCATCTATGGAGGACAAAGTAAGAGGACACTTCATGAACAAGTCTTTACATAAACATATACTTTCATTCACTTGAGGTGAATAAGTAAACTTTAGGTCATATGGTAGACATATGGCTGGGCTGAACTTTGTTGAATTATTGTTTAAGGTGTTCTTATTCCTGCAGTAATATGAGAGGACCTTTATTTGAAGTCAGGCAAACTTGGTAATTTTACTCTAATTTGGGTCTTCAGCACATGTGTAATTATACCTTCTGAGCTTTTGCTTTTATGTAACAGCTAAGCCCATTGAACATCTTTTCAATCACCACTTGGTTTTCTACCATGTAAGCTCAGTGTTTTTTCAAATCTTCTGCCCATTTTTAAGTTGTATTATTGTGTTATATTAGTAAGATTATTTTTCATATCCTTAATTCAAGGTCTTTGTATTAATACATGATTCAAATATTTTCATCCATGAGTAGCAGAAATTCTAAATACTGATAAAAGCCAACTTGATAAACTTCTTTGTTTCATATGCTTTTTGTGTCATTCCTAAGATAAATATAACATGTTTCAAGGATTTTCGCTTAAATTTTCTTCTATGTGTTTTATAATTATGTAGTTGTATTGATTTAGTTTGGGTGCATTGTGTAAGATAGGGGCATAAATTCTTGTTTTTCCTCTATAGTCATTTAGTTTTCCATATACCATCTGCTGAAAGGATCATTCTTTCCTGACTTTTATTATACCTCCATTAGAAAATCTATTTCTGGAAATATTCTTCCAAAATTATCTCATGGTGATTTAAGATAAGCCACATATATCATCTTAAATTTTCCAACACCTTTGCTAATAGAAGGGAAAAATATCAAGTATAGTTTAATGATAGTTTATTTAATCCATATATCTAAAATATTAATATTATTGACTTTAAAATATTTGAAAATTTTGTTCTGAGATTAATTTGTTTGATATTAATATCACTCCAGGCTTTTAATGATTGAGCATGAAATATTAATTTGTATTCATTTATTTAACTGTTTTAGACATCTAACTTGTATGAATTATAGTATATGCATTATATTGAGTACACTCTTTCATAATGACTGGCAAATGCATAGCTAACTAGCCAACACCACTGTCTCCATCAGTGCAGAAGCATGTTTGATGCTGGTTTGCTGATCCTGTCTGTCACCATTCTAATCCTGCAGTCACTGCTCTGTCTTCTGCCATGATTGCATTAACTCCTGTAGAATTTTGGACATATGAAATTAATGTAACTTTTTGAGTCTGGCTTATTTCATATACCATAACAAGACATCATGTTGCTGTATGCTCACATATTTCCTTGTAGTATTTTGAGTAGTACTCTGTGATGTGAAGATACTATGGTGTGTTTTATCATTACTAATTAATGATGTTATAAATAAAGCTTTTTTAGAGAATGCCTCCAAGGTTGTTATGGTTTGTATATGGAGTAGCACTATTAGAAGTTGTGGCCTTGTTGGAATAGATGTGTGGGCCTCATCCTAGCTGCCTAGAAGTGTGTCTTCTGGAGACCTTTGTATCAAGATATAGAACTCTCACCTCATCCCAGGCCATGCCTGCCTGGATGCTGCCATGCTCTTTAATTGATGATAATGGACTGAACCTCTGAACCTGTAAGCCAGCCTCAATTAAATGTTGGCCTTTATAAGAGTTGCTTTGGTCATGGTGTCTTTTTACAGCAATGGAAATGCTAACTAGGATAGTTATGGTGCGTGTGTGTGTGTGTGTGTGTGTGTGTGTGCATGTGTGCATTTCCTTTGTAAGCCTCTGAGCAATTTTCTAAAGTAGTTCTACAACTTTAGTATATTCTTCAGAAATATACAGGAACTGATTAATAATCGCCTCCCAAAGCATGTGCATTGCCATACTAATAGGAATGTAGTGAGATTGTACTATGTTAAAGTTATTTTTAACCACTCTATTTCTTTTAGTTTAAAATGGTATTTTTACTGGGCAGTACAATTAAGTCTTGGTTGTTTTGTGGGTTTTTTTTTTTTTTAATTTTCAAAATAGCACATTTTATTAATTAATTTATTTTTTTCATTTTACATCTCAATATCAGTCTCCCCTTCTACTCCCAGTCCATACAGCTTGTCCTCTCATTTCCCTGCTTCCTTCTCCTCTGAAAAAGGGGAAGTTCCCCCTGGGTATCATGCCACCCTGGCAAAAAGTGGCAGGCAACAGATTCAGGGACAGCCCATGCTCCATTTGTTGGGGAACCCACATGAAACCCAGGATGCACATCTGCTACATATGTGTGGAGGACCTACATCCAGCCCATGTGTGTTCTTTTATTGGTGGTTCTGTCTCTGGGAACCCCTAAGCATCCAGGTTAGTTGACTCTGTTTGTCTACCTGTAGAATCGCTATACTCATTGGATCCCTCTATCCTTCCCCAACTCTTCCACAGACTCCCCAAGCTCCATCTAATGTTTGGCTGTTGGTCTGTGCATCTGTTTGCATTTATGCTAAGATACTGTCTGCAATCATAACAGAGTATCATTAATAGTACCAGGGATTGGTTCTTATCCATTGGTTCTTACTCAATTTGGGTCAGTCATTGGTTGGCCTTTCACTTTGTCCCTGCATATTTCACAGTTTTGAGTCAAAGGTTTTGTGAATGAGTTGGTGTCCTTATTCTTCCACTGGGAGTCCAGAATGTCTAAAAGAGGTTGCCACTTCAGCCTCCATATTCTACATTGTTAGGAGTCTCAGATAGGGTCACCTCCATAAAGTACCATTATTCCAGAATTAAAGTTGGATTTCAACAGCAAAAGAAGCAACAGGAAGCCTACTTACTCATGGAAACTGAACAACTCTTTATTCAGTGATCACTGGGTCAGGCAAGAAATAAAGACATTAAATACTTTCTAGAAATCAATGAAAACAAAGACACAACATATCCAAATTTATGGGATACAAAGAAGTAAACACACCAAAGTGGAATAGAAGGGAGGAAATGATGTAACTCAGGACTTAAATTAATCAGTTAAAAACAAAGAAAACACTACAAAGAACCAAGGTACACAAGAGGTGGTTCTTTGAGAAAATCAGCAAGATAGACAAACACTTAGCCAAATTAACTTAAAGGCATAGAGACAATATCCAAATTAACAAAATCAGAAATGAAAAGCAAGCCAGGCATGGTGACGCACTCCTTTAATCCCAGCACTCAGGAGGCAGAGGCAGGGGGATTTCTGAGTATGAGGCCAGACTGGTCTACAGAGTGAGTTCCAGGACAGCCAGGGCTATGCAGAGAAACCCTGTCTCAAAAAAAGAAAAGAAAAAAATAAGAAATGAAATTAAAAGCAAGACATAATAACTGAGGACATTAAAATAATCACTAGATATTATTTCGAATGCCTGTATTACACAAAATTGACTATTCTAAATGAAACATACCATTTTCTTAATCTTTTTTCCTTTTTCTTTTTTGAATCAGAGATGCCAACATGGGATATAATCCCTCATACTGTTGTACACCATATTTATTGTTATTATTATTATTATTATTATTTCTCATTTTATTATTGGATATTTTCTTCATTTACATTTCAAATGCTATCCTGAAAGTCCCCTATACCCTCCCCAGCCCTGCTCCACAACCCACCCACTCCTGCTTCCTGGCCCTGGCATTCCCCTCTACTGGGGCATAAGATCTTCACAAGAACAAGGGCCTCTCCTCCCATTGATGGCTGACTAGGCCATCCTCTGCCACATATGCAACTAGATACATAGTTCTGGGGGGGGGGGTACTGGTTAGTTCATATTGTTGTTCCTCCTATAGGGTTGCAGACCCCTTTAGCTCCTTGGGTATTTTCTCTAGCTTCTTCATTATGGGCCCTGTGTTCCATCCAGTAGCTGGCTGTGAGCATCCATTTCGGTTTTGACCAGGCACTGGCATAGCCTCACAAGAGGTAGTTATATCAGGGTCCTGACAGCAAAATCTTGCTGGCATCACAATAGTGTCTAGGTTTGGTGGTTATATATGGGATGAATCACTGGGTGGAGCAGTCGCTGGATGGTCCTTTATCCATCTCAGCTCCAAACTTTGTCTTTGTAACTCCTTCCATGGGTATTTTGTTCCCCATTCTAAGAAGGAACAAGTATCCAGATCCATCCATTTGCCATGAATTTCATAAATTCATTGTTTATAATTGCTGAATAATACTCTATTGTGTAAATGTACCACATTTTCTATATCCAATCTTCTGTTGAGGGACATCTGGGTTCTTTTCCAGCTTTTTGGCTATTCTAAATAAGGCTGCTATGAACATAGTGGAGCATGTGTCCTTAATACAAGTTGGAACAGCTTCTGGGTATATGCCCAGGAGAGGTATTTCTCAATCTTCAGGTAGTACTGTGTCCAATTTTCTGAGGAAACACCATACTGATTTCCAGTGAGGTTTAACCAGCTTGCAATCCCAACAATGGAAAAGTTTTCCTCTTTCTCCACATCCTTGTCAGCATCCATAACAATGAAAAGACCAAACCTAAGGATTATAGGTATAGATGAGAATGAAGATTTCCAACTTAAAGGGCCAGTAAATATCTTCAACAAAATTATAGAAGAAAACTTCCCTAACCTAAAGAAAGAGAATCCCATGAACATACAAAAAGCTTACAGAACTTCAAATAGATTGGACCAGAAAAGAAATTCCTCCTGACACATAATAATAAGAAAAACAAATGCACTAAATAAGGATAGAATATTAAAAGCAGTAACGGAAAAAGATCAAGTAACATATAAAGGCAAACCTATCAGAATTACACCAGAGTTCTCACCAGAGACAATGAAAGCCAGAAGATCCTAGACAGATGTTATACAGACCCTAAGAGAACACAAATGCCAGCCCAGGCTACTATACCCAGCAAAACTCTCAATGACTATAGATGGAAATCAAAATAACCCTCACACCAGTCAGAATGGCTAAGATCAAAAATTCAGGTGATAGCAGATGCTGGAGAGGGTGTGGAGAAAGAAGAATACTCCATTGCTGGTGGGATTGTAAGCTGTTAAAACCACTCTGTAAATCAGTTTGGCAGTTCCTCAGAAAACTGGACATAGTACTATCTGAAGACCCAGTAATACCTCTTCTGGGCATATACCCACAAGATGTTCCAATTTGTAATAAGGACACATACTCCACTATGTTCATATCAGCCTTATTAATATTAGCCAGAAGCTGGAAAGAAACCAGATGTCCCTCAATAGAAGAATGGATACTGAAAATGGGGTACATTTACACAATGGAGTACTACTCAGCAATTAAAAACAATAAATTCATGAAATTCTTAGGCAAGTGAATGGATCTGGAGGATATCATCCTGAGTGAGGTAACCCAATCACAAAACAACACGCATGATATATACTCACTGATAAGTGGATATTATCCCAGAAACTTAGAATACCCAAGATACAATTCGCAAAACACCTGAAACTCAAGAAGAAAGAAGATCAAAGTGAGAATACTTCTTTCCTTCTTAGAATGGGGAACAAAATACCCATGGAAGGAGTTACAGAAGCAAAATTCAGAGCAGAGCCTGAAGAAACGACCATGCAGAGACTGCCCCACTTGGGGATCCACCCCATAAATGACCACCAAACCCAGACACTAGGCAGATGCCAACAAGAGCCTGCTGACAAGAGACAGCCCCACTTGGGGATCCACCTCATAAACAACCACCAAACCCAGACCCAAATGCCAAGAAGTACCTGCTGACAGGAGCTTGATATAGCTGTCTCCTGGGAGGCTCTGCCAGTGCCTGGCAAATACTGAAGTGGATGCTTACAGTCATCCATTGGATGGAGCACAAGGTCTCCAATGAAGAAGCCAGAGAAGTACCCAGAGAGCTGAAGGGGGCTGAAGCCCCATAGAAGGAACATCAATATGAACTAAGCAGTTCCCTCAGAGCTCCTTGGAACTATACCACCAATCAAAGAAAACACATCATGGAACTTGTGGCTCTAGCTATATATGTAGCAGAGGATGGCCATCAAATGGAGGCCATTTGGTCATCAATGGGAGGAAAGGCCCTTGGTCCTGTGAAGGCTCTATGCTCCAGTATATGGGAATGCCAGGACCAGGAATGGGAGTGGGTGTGTTGGGAAGCAGGGAAAGGGTGGAGTGGATAGGGGAGTTTTGGAGGGGACAGTAGGAAAGGGAATAACATTTGAAATGTAAATAAAGAAAATATTTAATAAAAAAGGAAAAGAAATTAAGATGCACAAAGGATATAAAGTATTTAAAGATGTTACAACTTCTCAATAGTTGAACTTTTGCTTTCAATTTTCTGATTGCTCAGGCACTGGTGAGATGATGATCAATATGAGTAAATATATTATCATCTAGAATGTATGAATGGGAAATTGTCTCAAGCTTCAGATAATTTTTTAATAAAAAACAAATTTTAGAACACAGTTGTGGACACACTATATCAGAAGGAAAAACACATGTTTATATACATTTGTATAGTGCCATAATTCACTAAATAACAAATTTCCAAACTATGTTATCTTATTGGCTGCAATTTGTGAAATAGTACTGACCACATTCTTTTATTACAATACTAATTACTTTTAAATCAACTCACACATTATATATCATACAATAATTATATCTCTATATATGTACATTTACAGAAAGGCTACAAAAATATTATAGAAACCTTATTATGGTTCATAGCATTAACTGATGTCTGACTGCAGGCAGAGGCAGATAACTAATGCAGATATGGGGATAGTTGTCTAGATAAAGGGCACAGCTTAACCAAGCCTATAAGTAAGGAGTGTTTACATTGAAGCCATCTGTATAGATTGAGTGTAGAGTCAGGGAGGACACACAAGCAATGTACAGTGAATAGACAATGCAGTGAATGGATAGCGGTAATCTGAATGGGTCTTATCACCAATGAGGCCAAATTGAGGTGATGTACCTGAAAATTGAGGAGTTCTGTGACTATAGGTCTGGTGATAAATACATGGGGCCATATAATAGTTCTGCAAAAGGACCATCACTGTCAGTCTTTGGTGGTTTCCTCTTTATAGGATGCAAGTGAGAGCACTGTACTAGTTCCCTATCTGCTGTGCCTTGTAAGTTCTTAGACTTGGGTTCTCTGATCTGTTTTCAATATGCCCATGTGCTTATGTGTTCCTAATCCATTTTTATAGCATTATAGGCTGGTATGCTTTCACTTTTAGGTATAAGGTTTTATGAGTCTGTGCCTCAGGGCTTGTGTTGAGTTTACAATAACTGAGTTTATATGCACAAAAAGGCAAGGAATAATCCTGTATTATATTTTCATTCAAAACAGAGCCAAATGCTGCTCACAAAACAATCATCCAGAGAACAGAACAGCCTGAAAACTACTGTTTCATAACATGTAGATTAACATAAGGCAGAGTATAGGCAAAGTTCAACGGAGATGTTGAAGACTATAGTTGGACATCTTTGATATGTTGAAGTGCGTATACTTAAAATTCTATTTTTTGTAGAGTCTATATTATATCAGTGTCTTAGTGTCCTTCTAAACTGTCATGTATTCACTCAGTTGCAAATGTAAACCATTGAAGATGTGTTTAGTTTGCTAAACTCACATAGAATTGGGATTAATAAATAACCCCCAATGGAGGAGCTAGAGAAAGTACCCAAGGAGCTGAAGGGGTCTGCAACTCTATAGGTGGAACAACAATATGAACTAACTAGTACCCCCAGAGCTCGTGTCTCTAGCTGTATATGTAGCAGAAGATGGCCTAGTCAGCTATCATTAAGAAGAGAGGCCCCTAGGTCTTGCAAACTTTATATGCCCCAGTATAAGGGAACACCAGGGCCAAGAAGTGGGAGTGGGTGGGTAGGGGCGCAGGGGTAGGAGGGTATAGGGGACTTTGGGGATAGCATTTAAAATGTAAATGAAGTAAATACCTAATAAAAAATTGAAAAAAGAGAACTCACATGAAAGTCTTCCTTTCACTCACAGTTAATAAAATTTGTCAATTTAATAGGATCAAGCATCACTGGAGAGATAAGCCTCTGGGAGTTCTCTGTGGAGAATTGCATAGACACCCTCCTCCAAAATGTGGTCAAGGCCACTCCATGACCTGGATTGCCAGACTTAACAAATGGAAAAAGTGACCTGAGGACAGGGTTCATCATTTTGTACTTCCTGATTATTGATTCAATGTTGTTGGGTACCTTAACTTCCTGTCACCATGATGGATGTGTCTTTATGTATGCGAAAGTATATAAGCAAAAATAAATCCCCTTTCCTTTAAGTTTCTTTCACCAGGCTATTTTTATCTTTGCAAAGGAAAGTAACTCATCCACCTTCTGTCAAATATCCTCACACCTGAAGACTTGCCAGCACTGTTTAATTTACTAAAATCTTAAAATACATGTTATATAATATTTTTTTGCTTTGTGTATGTGTGTGTATGTGTGTGCTATGAGCTTTTTCTACACTAAACCATTTTATTATGGATGGAACTAGAATATATTTGTGAAATTTTTTATAAGATTTTCTGATCACCTACACCAGTTCATTCCACTTCAGAATGTTGCAAAGCTCTTGACATGTACAGTCACAAATATCCATGATATTGTATATTTCCATGAATTTGTGTGCATGTGTGTGAACTTTTGTCCTTCACTGACAATTTATCAATTTTTATTATTTTCAAACATTTTCTCCATTTGCATGCTCTTTTATAATTAAAGTTTCTCCTTATCTTTAATTTCATAGATGCTCAGAAAGTAAATTATACTTTTCCTAGCATAATCTTAAAAGAAAATCTTGAATGTTTTCTTTATATGCTATGGAATTTTCTTTATTTTCCCCAAATTTTCTGGATAAGTCTAGAATTAATTCTAGTATATGTATTGAGATGATGAAAAAGCCAAGTGTCTTTTTTCCAAGTGATTACCTACTTTCCATAACATTGTTTTTGAATAATCTATTTTTTGCCAAATAAAGTAAAAATGCTCCCTGATATGAGTCAAAATTTAATGAAGATTTGAGGTGTCTATCTATCTTCTGAGCTATTAATCTGTTTATCAGCCAGTATTCAAATATTTTATCCACTGAATTTGTGGTTTTTAAATTTTATTGGATATTTTCTTTATTTGCATTTCCTGGTTTCCCCTCTGGGGGGGGAAAAAACCCACCCTCAGGAGACAGCTATATCAGGCTCCTGTCAGCAAGCACTTGTTTGCCTCCACAACAGTGTCTAGGTTTGTTGATTGTAAATGGGATGGATTCCCAGGTGATCCAGTCGCAATATGGTCATTTCTTCAGTCTGTACTCCACAATTTGTTTCTTAAACTTCTTCCATGGGTGTTTTGTTATCCCCTTCTAAGATGGATAGAAGTAACCACACTATCATCTTCCTTCTTCTTGAGAGTCACGTGGTTTCTGAATTGTATCCTAGGTATACTGAGCTTCTGAACTTCTGGGCTAATATCCACTTTTCAATGAGTACATATCATGTACTCATTTTGTTTGTGATTGGGTTACCTCACTCAGGATGATATCATCNAGATCCATCCATTTGCCTACAAATTTCATAAATTCGTTGTTTTTAATAGCTGAGTAGTACTCAATTGGGTAAATGTACTACATTTTCTGTATCCATTTCTCTGTTGAGGAACATACGGATTATTTGCAGGTTCTGGCTATTATAAATAATGCTGCTATTAACACAGTGGAACATGTGTCCTTATTACATGTTGGAGCACCTTCTCGGTATATAGTAGTATTGCTGGGCCCTCAGGTATCACTATGTCCAATTTTCTGAGGAACAGCCAAGCTGATTTCCAGAGTGGTTGTACCAGCTTGGAAT
The DNA here is from genome assembly GCF_900095145.1 of Mus pahari. Classification (NCBI taxonomy): domain Eukaryota; kingdom Metazoa; phylum Chordata; class Mammalia; order Rodentia; family Muridae; genus Mus; species Mus pahari. Next base: position 171,834 of record NC_034611.1, on the reverse strand, counting down.
CACACCAGCAAAGGAGAAGTGTTCCTCTTTCTCCACATCCTCACCAGCATTTGCTATCACCTGAGTTTTTAATCTTAGCCATTCTGATTGGTGTGAGGTGGAATCTCAGAGTTGTTTTGACTTGTATTTCCCTGATGACTAAGGATGCTGAATATTTTTTCAGGTGCTTCTCAGCCATTCAGTATTTCTTAGTTGAGAATTCTTTGTTTAGCTCTGTACCCCATTTTAAATAGAGTTATTTGTTTCTCTGGAGTCTAACTTCTTGAGTTATTTATATATATATTGGATATTAGCCCTCTTTCAGATGTAGGATTGGTGAAGATCTTCTCCCAATCTTTTGGTGGCAATTTTGTCTTCCTGACAATGTCTTTTGCCTTACAGAAGCTTTGCAAATTTATCAGGTCCCATTTGTTGATTCTTGGTTTTACATCACAAGCCATTGGTGTTCTATTCAGGAATTTTTCCCTTGTGCCCAAGTCTTTGAGGCTTTTCCCCACTTTCTCTTCTATATGTTTCAGTGTATCTGGTTTTATGTGAAGTTCCTTGATCCATGTAGACTTGAGCTTTGTGCAAGGAGATAAGAATGGGTTGATTTGCCTCCTTCTACTACCATTTGAGCCAGCACCATTTGTTGAAAATGCAATCTTTTTACCACTGGATGGTTTTAGCTCCTTTTTCAAGGATCAAGTGTGTGGGTTCATTTCTGGGTCTTCAATTCTTTTCCACTGATCTACCTGTCTGTCACTGTACCAGTACCATGCAGTTTTTATCACAATTGCTCTGTAGTATAGCTTGAGGTCAGGGATGGTGATTCCCCCTGAAGTTCTTTTATTTTCAAAGATAGTTTTCCCTATCCTGGGATTTTTTGTTATCCAGATAAATTTAGAAATTGCTCTTTCTAACTCTATGAAGAATTGATTTGAAAATTTGATGGAGATTGCATTGAATAGGTAGATAGCTTTCAGTAAGATGACCATTTTTACTATATTAATGCTGCTAATCCTTGAGCATGGGAGATTGTTTCTTCTTCTGAGATCTTCTTCAATTTCTTTCTTCAGACACTTGAAGTTCTTATCATATAGATCTTTCACTTGCTTAATTAGATACACACAAAGGTATTTTATATTATTTGTGACTATTGTGAAGGGTGTTGTTTCAGTAATTTCTTTCTCAGCTTGTTCATTCTTTGTGTAGAAGAAGGCCACTGATTTGTTTGAACTAGTTTTATGTCTGTCCAATTTGTTTAAGTTGTTTACCAGGTTTAGGAGTTCTGTGGTGAATTTTTGGGGTCACTTAAGTACACTTTCATATCATCTACAAATTGTGATATTATGACTGCTTGCTTTTCAATTTGTATCTATTTGATCTCTTTTTGTTGTCTAATGGCTCTGGCTAGGACTTCAAGCACTATATTGAATAAGGAGGGAGAGAGTTGGCATCCTTGCCTAGTCACTGATTTTAGTGGAATTGCTCCAAGCTTCTCTCCATTTAGTTTGATGTTGGCTACTGGTTTGCTGTATATTGCTTTTACTATGTTTAGGTATAGGCTTTGAATTCCTAATCGTTCCAAGACTTTTATCATGAATGGGCTTTGGATTTTGTCAAATTCTTTTTCAGCATCTAATGAGATGATCATATGGTTGTTCTCTTTGAGTTTGTTTATATAGTGGATTACGTTGATGGACTTCTGTATATAGAACCATCCCTAAAACCCTGGGACAAAGCCTATTGATCATGATGGATGATCCTTTTTATGTGTTCTTGGATTCTATTTGCGACAATTTTATTGAGTATTTTTGCATTGATATTCATAAAGGAAATTGATATGGATTTTGCTTTCTTTTTTGAGTCTTTAGGAAATTGGTCTGAAATTCTCTATCTTTTTTGGGTCTTTATGTGGTTTTGGTATCAGAGTAATTGTGGCTTCATAGACTGAATTGGGTAGAGTACCTTCTGTTTCAATTTTGTAGAATAGTTTGAGGAGTATTGGTATTAGGTCTTCTTTGAAGGTTTGATAGAACTCTGCACTAAATCCATCTGGACCTGGGCTTTTTTTTGGTTGGGAGACTATTTCTATTTCTTCAGGGGATATGGGACTGTTTAGATCATTAATCTGATCCTGATTTAACTTTGATACCTGGTATCTGTATAGAAAATTGTCCATTTCATCCAGGTTTTCCAGGTTTGTTGAGTAAAATGCTTTTATAGTAGTATCTGATTTTTTTTTTTTTTTTTTTTGGATTTCCTCAGTTTCTGTTGTAATATTACCCTTTCATTTCAGATTTTGTTAATTAGGATACTGTCTCTATGCCTCTAGTTAGTCTGGCTAAAGGTTTATCTATTTTGTTGATTTTCTCAAAGAACCAGATCCTGGTTTGGTTCTTTCTTTGCATAGTTCTTTTTGTTCCTACTTGATTGATTTCTACCATGATTTTGATCATTTTCTGATGTCTGCTCATCTTGGATGAATTTGCTTCTTTTTGTTTTAGAGCTTTCAGGTATGCTGTCAAGTTGCTAGTGTATGTTCTCTCCAGTTTCTTTGTGGAGGCACTCAGACCCATGAGTTTTCCCCCTTAGGATTGTTTTCATTGTGTCCCATAAGTTTGGGTATATTGTGGCTTCATTTTCACTAAACTCTAAAAAGTCTTTAATTTTGTTGTTTATTTCTTCTTTGACGAAATTATCTTTGAGTAGATTGTTGTTCAGCTTCCAGGTGTATGTGGGCTTTCTCTTATTTATGTTGTTATTGAGGATTAGCCTTGGTCTGTGGTGATCTGATAGGATGCATGGCATTATTTCAATCTTCTTGCATCTATTGAGGCATGTTTTGTGACCAATTATATGGTCAGTTTTGGGGCTGTGGTGCTATCCTCTGAGTTTGAAACCAAGTAGACCAGTGCCAACTGAAAGGAACCTGAACAGCTGGTTGGGCAGGGTTCCTGTGTCTCTGCTCCTGTTGGTCCCAGGCACTCCTGGTGAAGTTGGAACAGGTGTTGTGTTATACTCACCAGTGATTCTAACATCCTGAGCATGCTAGGGTGCCTGTGAGTGGAAAGTCCTCTGGGGACCATGGGACTGTCCCCCAAGATCATGCCCAATGTGACCTGGCCCTTTGAATTTGTGTTTTAATAATTGGCATTACTTAATTTTGCATTGACTTTTTTCACTCAGTCTCACACTTTCAGATCTGCCAGAGCTGCTCTGCTGTCGCTGTCCTTCAAAGTGTCTCCATCGCCTGCTGAGAAGACAGTTTGATGTCCCAGAGATAACATCCTTTGGACGCGCCTACGGACATTCAGACTGGGGCTGGGGACTGGGGTTTTTCCCACGCTATATAAACTGAGCTCCCTTCATTAAACCTCAGGCTTCGATCAGAACACCTTTTGTCCTGGCCCCATTTCTCTCACCATCTATTCCCTTTCAGACCAGCCCTGCCTTTCAGGACGAACCCGGACTAAAGTGCGTTACTGCTGGCAGAAACTCACAGGTTCTTGGAAATTTTCCTAGATCTTTGGAGTAAGTTCAGAAGTAATATCATGAGATCCTCAAGCATACTTATTGAGAAAGTCTTAAAGAAGGCCCCTTGCCTACTACCAACATTAAGTTGCTAGCTATTTGGGTGAAATGATATAGAAGTTTGTCCTATTCTGGTTTTTGACCCCAGGCATAGAGTCTTAAAGCTGAGACAGTAGATACCATGAAGCAAAGTCCAGAATTTCAGTCAGTGCCTTTATGATTTTTTCAGACACAGAGATATTGATTATGTTGCTTTCAGTCATAGAAGCTTAAAGAAGATGGTTTTGCGGGATCACATAAGTAATATACCATTATTGTAAGTCTGACTCTTGCTAAAAGAGAATATTTTGTCACTGGTTAATTTTTGTTCACTTCATAGAAACTAAAGTTTCTATGGGAAGAGGAACTCTCAGTTGAGAAACTTCCACCATCAGATTGTCCTGAGACCATGTCTATATGTGCATTTTTTTGTGATTTTTAATTGATATTAAAAGGCCCAGCACACAGTGAATGGTACCATCCCTGAGCAGGTGGGCCTGAGCTAGGCAAGGAAGCCTAAGGGAACAAGCCAGTTATCAGTATTGTTTTGTTAGTTTTTACTTCAAGCTCTTGCCTTGAGTTCCTGTATTGGCTTACTTTGGTGATGGACTATAACGTATAAGCTAAATAAACCATTATCTTGCCTATATTGCTTATCATAGCATCAGAGAATTAAACTAGAACAGTTTCATACCTAGGAATTTTTAACTGGTTACTGAGTAGCAATCACATAATAACCACTGAAGAAATGACAGGTCAGCACTGAAAAGAGTGATTAGGTGCTCAGTGTTGGAGAACTCTTCTAGTAAGTTAACATCCCACTATGTCCAGAGAGCTCTCTGAGTTCTGTGTAAAATGGAGGACTGCCTTTCTCTGTGGGGTTTTCCTTTCTGTATCTGGCCTTGATTGGAGAGTGTTTCTAAGCACAGATGTCTGATCTTATCTGAAGAATGACCCTGTGCATGACTCAGCACAGAAGTACCACTCTAGCTTTCCATCAATATGATAACTAGGTGATGTGCTATGACCAATCTGCCCTTTCCACACAAACCTTTAAGAGCCCTTGTATATCCTACCTAGGGAACAATAAAATAGAACTGTCTCACTGAAGCTGTCTCCAGAAGTGCTTCCATCATACTCACACAGATATCTGAACTCTGATCACCACTTCTGCTCCCTCCACCCTTGTGGTCTTTTGGACAACAACTCCATAAGGAGAAGGAAGACCCATAATTCATCACTGTATTAAATGTAATAGTGGCTTAGTAATCTTTGGCTTTAGCTGGATTTTTTTTTTCTTGATTCCTAGTTCCTAAAGACATTGCATGAAAATGTTTTCACAGCCTTTCACCATTTTTCTAATTATATTTATATTTAATGTTACTATATTTGTTGAGATGAACTCATCTGAGTTGTCAATCACTTTTTTTTGCACAGCCCATGTGAAATGCCAACCATAAATGCATTTAGCAAATATACTATCCACATACAAACCATATACTTCTAGGAAATAGAAATTTTATTATGAGAGACTATGTATATGGAAATATAATTATATTTTTCAGTTTTTTAATTGCTTAGAAAAATTTCCAGATTTAGAAGAAAAACCTTCAAAATTTTCACTTAATAGTAGTATGTGTAGCGTAAGAATATTGTCTCAGCCGGGTGTGGTGGCGCACTCCTTTAATCCCAGCACTCAAGAGGCAGAGGCAAGTGGATTTCTGAGTTCCAGGCCAGCCTGGTCTACAAAGTTAGTTCCAGGACAGTCAGAGCTATACGGAGAAACCTTGTTATGAAAAACCAAAAAAAGAAAAAAAAAAGAATATTGTCTCAGTGATATAAGAGAAAAAGGCTACAATTCTTGGTTTGGGATATGCAAAATTATAAGTAGCCTAAACAATAGGTCACATGTTAAAAAAATCCTAAAATCATTTCCTGAGAGAGTGAACATCATCTGATGCACTTTAACAAGTGTAGAGGGTCCAAGACCTAAACGTGAAAGGACAAACAATAAAGAAAACACAAATGGAGGCAACCCTTGAAGTGAAAAACCTAGGAAGGAGGTCAGGAATTACAGATGTAAGCATCACCAATAGAATACAAGAGATAGAAGAGAGAACCTTAGGAATACAAGATTCCTTAGAAGATATTGACACAACTATCAAAGATAATTCAAAGTATAAAAATTTCCTAAACCAAAACATAAAGGAAATCCAGGACAAAATGAAAAGACCAAATTTAAGAATAGTACGAATAGAGGAGAGTGAAGATTCCCAGCTCAAAGGACCTGAAAACATCTGCGAAAAAATCATAGAAGAAATTTTCCTCAACCTAAAATAAGAAATGTTTTTAAATGTACAAGGAGCCTATACAACAGCAAATCAATTGGACCCAAAAAGAAAATCCTCTCCTCACATCATAATCAAAACACTAAATGTAGAAACCAAAAAAAAATATTAAAAGCTGCAGGGAAAAAGGCCAACTTGCACATAAAGGCAGATCTATTAGAATTACACCAGACTTCTCTACAGAGACACTAAAATGCAGAAGAGCCTAGACAAAGGTCATACAGATGTGAAGAGAGCACAAATGCTAGCCCAGGTTACTAAAACCAGCAAAACTCTCAATATAGATGGAGAAACCAAAATATTCCAGGACAAAAGCACATTCAAACAGTATCTACTGATCCAGCCCTTCAGAGGATTCTAGAAGGAAAACTCCAACATAAGGTAGGTACCTACACCAAAGAAAAACCATCTCACAATGAATCAAAAGGAGATAATAAATTCTCAGAATGCCACCTACAGCAACAATCATAACAGGAACTAACAATTCATCTGATAAAGGGTTAATATTAAATATATACAAAGAACTCATGTTAAACTCCAGAAAATCAAATTAAAAAATGGGGTAGAGAGCTAAACAAAGAATTTTCAATTGAGGAATACTGAATGGCTGAGAAGCACCTGAAGAAATGTTCAACATCCTTAGTCATCAAGGAAATACAAATCAAAACAGCACTGAAATTCCACCTCACACCAGTCAGAATGGCTAAAATCAAAAACTCAAATGATAGCACATGCTGGTGAGGATGTGGAGAAAAAGTAACATTCATCCATTGCTGGTGGGATTGCAAGCTGGTACAGCCACTCTGGAAATCAGTTTGGCATTTCCTCAGAAAACTGGACATAGTACTACCTGAGGATCCAGCTATACCACTCTTGGACATATACCTAGAAATGCTCCAACATGTTATAATGACACTATATTCATAGTAGCCTTATTTATAACAGCCAGAAGCTAGAAAGTACCCAGATGTCCTTCAACAGAGAAATGGATACAGAAAATGTGGTGCATTTACACAATGAAGCAATACTTCATGAAATTCTTAAGCAAATGTCTAGAAATAGAAAATATCCTTAGTGACATAACCCAATCACAAAAGAACACACATGGTATGCATCCACTCATAAATAGATATTTGCCCCAAAGCTACCAATGACCAAGATACAATGCACAGACCACATGAAGGTTAAGAAGAAGGAAGACCAAAGTGTAAGTACTTCAGTCCTTCTTAGAAGGAAAACAAAATATTCACAGGAGGAAATGTGGAGATAAAGTGTAGAGCAGAGAGTGAAGGAAGGGCCATCCAGAGACTGCCCCACCTGGAGATTCATCCCATATACACTTACCAAACCTCAACACTATTGTAGATGTCAAGAAGTGCATGCCAAAAGGAGCCTGATATGGCTGTCTCCTGAGAGGCCCTGCGAGAACCTTACAAATACAGAGATAGAGCTCACAGCCAACCATTGGACTGAGTGCAGGGTTCCCAATAGAGGAGTTAGAGAAAGGACAGAAGGAGTTGAAGGGGTTTGCAACCTCATAGGAAGAACAACAATATCAACCAACCAGCCACCCAAAAGCTTCCAGGGACTAAGCCATCAACAAAGGAGTATACATGGCTCCTGCTGCATACATTGCAGAGGATGGCCTTGTCATGCATCAATCAGAGAAGAGGTCCTTGGTCCTGTGAAGGCTTAATAGATGCCCCAGTGTAGGGGAACTGAGGGCAGGGAAGTCTGAGTGTGTAGGTAGGTGGATGAAAACCCTCATAGAAGCAGGGGAGGGAGGATGGGATAGGGGGCATCTGGGGGAGGGGGAAGCAGGAAAGGGGATAACATTTGAAATGTAAATAAGCAAAATATCGGATAAAAATCAAGAACTAACAATCATCTGTCTTTAATATCTCAATATCAATGGAATCATTTCCCTTATAAAAAGACATAAGCTAACAGTTGGATAAGCAAACAGCATTAAACATTTTGCTACATACAAGAAATTCACTCACAGCCAGGCCTGGTGGCGCACGCCTTTAATCCCAGCACTCGGGAGACAGAGGCAGGCAGATTTCTGAGTTCGAGGCCAGCTGGTCTACAGAGGGAGTTCCAGGACAGCCAGGGCTGCACAGAGAAACCCTGTATCGAAAAAACAAAACAAAACAAAACAAAAAAGAAGAAGAAAGAAAGAAATTTACTCACATGACAAAGATAGCCACTACCTCACAGTAAAAGGCTGTTAAAAAAAAAAAAGTCTACCAAAGTCCCAAGAGACAATTTGGAGTTGCCATCCTAAGATCAAATAAAATATACTTTCTACCAAAGTTATCAAGGGAGATGAGGAAGAACACTTCATATTCATCAAAGGAAAATTCCACCAAGAGAAAGTCTCATTTTGCCCCAACTGCAAGGACAATCACATTCATGAAAGAAACTTTACTAAAGCTCAAAACACACATGAACTTCACATTATAATAGTGGGAGACTTTAATACCCCTCTCTCACAAATGGACAGGTCATTGAAACAGAAACTAAACAGAGATACAGTGAAACTAATAGAGATTAATGAAACAAATGTTTTTTAACAGACATCTGCACAACATTTCACCCTAAAACAAAAGAATACTTCTTCTCAGTGCCTCATCGTACTTTCTCCAAAAGTTGACTATATAATTGGTCACAAAACTAGCCTCAAACAATACAAGAAGACTGAAGTAATCACATGAATCCTATCAGATCACCATAGAAAAAGGCTGGTCTTCAATAACAACACAAACAACAGAAAATCCACATACCCATGGAAACTGAACAACTCTCTACTCAATAATAACTTTGTCAGGGAAGAAATAAAAAAGAAATTAAAGACTTTCTGGAATTCAATGAAAACAAAGACACAGAATATGCAAATTTATGGAACACAATGAATGCAATGCTAAGAGGAAAATTCATATAACTAAGTGCTCTGGTAAAGATAGTGTAGTTCCTACTATAACAACATAGCAGCACACCTGAAAGCTCTAGAACAAAAAGAAGCAGATATGCAAGAGGAGTAGATGACAGGAGATAGTCAAACTTGGAGCTGAAATCAACCAAATAGAAACAAAGAGAACAATATAAAGAATCAATCCAAAAGCTGGGTTTTTGAAAAAAATCAACAAGATAGAAAAACCCCTATGCAAGCTAACTAAAGGGCCAAGAAATAGTACTCAAATCAACAAAATTGTAAATGAAAGGGAGACAAAACAATAAAAACTGAGAAAATTTAAAAAAAAATCATCAGATCCTACCACCAAAGCCTATACTCAACAAAACTGGAAAATCTAGATGCAATGGATGATTTTCTAGACAGATACCAGGTACCAAAGTTAAATAGAGAGCAGGCAAACTATCTAAATAGGCCCAAATCACATAAGGAAATAGAAGTCATTAAAAACCTACCAAGCAAAAAATAAAAAATAAAAATCCTCACATCCAAACGGCTTAATAAGAATTCTATCAGACCTTTAAAGAAGACCTAATACCATCTTTACTTAAACTATTCCATTAATAGAAATAGAGGGGCCTCATCTAGTTCATTTGATGAAGCCTCAATTATTCTGATACCTAAACCATACAAGAACCCAACAAAAAAAAAGAGAACTTTAGACCAATTCACTTATGAATATTGACACAAAAATACTCAATAAGATTCTTTCAAACTGAATCCAAGAACAAGTCTAAGCTATCATCCACCAAGATCAAATAGGCTTCATTGCAGGAATGCAAGGTTGGTTCAATAAACAAAAATCCATTAATATATTTCACTATATAAACAAACTCAAAGAAAAAAACCTCACATGATGATCTCATTAGATGCTGAAAAGGCATTTGACAAAAATACAACATCCTTCATGTTAAGAGTATTGGAGAAATCAGGAATTTAAGATGCATAACTAAACATAAAAAAAAAATAAACAGCAAACCAATAGCCAATATCAAATTAAATGGAGAGATACTTAAAGTAATTCCACTAAAATTAGGGACAAGGCAAGGATGCTCACTCTTCTCACATCTACTTAATATAGTACTTGAAGTTCTAGCTAGAACAATAAGACAACAAAAGGAGTTGGCAAAGAAGAAATTAAGATATCACTATTTGCAGATGATATGATAGTATACACAGGCAACTCCAAAATTCTACCAGAGAACTCTCCATCTGATAAACAACTTCAGCAAAGTGGCAGGATATAAAATTAACGCAAATAAATCAGCAGCCTTCCTTTATACAAATGATATATGGGCTGAAAAGAAATTAGAGAAACAACACTCTTTACAATAGTCACAAATAATATAGAATATCTTCGGGGTAACGTTACCCTAAGCAAAACAAATGAAAGATTGGTATGACAAGAACTTCAAGTCATTTGAGAAAGAAATTGAAGGAGACTTCAGAAAATGAAGAGATCTCCCATGCTCATGAATTGGTAGAGATAATATAGTAAAAATGGCCATCCTACAAAAAGGAATCTACAGATTCAACTGAATCCCCTTAAAATCCCAACACAATTCTTCAAAGTTATGGTAAGAACAATTCTCAAATTCATCTGGAAAACTAAAAATCCCAGAATAGAAAAAACCATTTTTAATAATAAAAATACTTCTGGGGGAATCACTATGCCTGACCCCAGTCTATACTACACAGCAATAGTCATAAAAACAGCATGGTATTGGTACAGAGACAAACAGGTTGATCAGTGGAATAGAATTGAAGACCCAGAAATTAAGCCACACATTTTTGGACACTTGATCTTTGACAAAAAATAAAAAATATACAATGGCTAAAAGGAAGCATCTTCAATAAATGGTGATGGCCTAACTGACAGTCTGTATGAAAATAGATACATATTTGTCACCGTGCACAACTCTCAAATCCAAGTGGATCAAGTACCTAAACATAAAACCAGATATACTGAATCTAACAGAAAAGAAAGTGGGAAAGAGCCTTGGAATCATTGGCATAGGGGGAATTTTCCTAAACGGAACTCCAAGGGCTCATGCTCTAAGATTAAGAATTGACAAACACGTGATTCTTATTCTTATTCTTATTCTTATTCTTATTCTTATTCTTATTCTTATTCTTATTCTTATTCTTATTCTTATTCTTATTCTTATTCTTATTCTT